>NW_019416874.1:344427-393587 GCF_000390285.2 Anoplophora glabripennis
TTTTTTTTATTGTAGGCGTTTTTTTTTCTGCTCCTGTTATGCCTATGTGTTATGGGCGATTGGTCGAGTGGCGTTCCGAGAGCAAGCCAGTAAAAGGAGTGCAAAAACAATAATAATAGGAAATTTCATGGTAACAACAGGGTGGTACGATCCGAGGAGGCCAGTATTAAACTTCCATTCCGCCCTGGGTGAACGAGCACATCGGGAACCAAGGCTGAGTACCTCATAGAGGCCCGATCTTTTTTTTTTATTTTGTCGTTGCGAAAAATGACAAACCAATAAAGTGATTACACCCCATTTTTTTTTAGTACACTTACCGTCCTGTTTTTTTAGTTATACCACCCGAGATTTATTAAATTATATATATATATATATATATTGTACAAAGTATGTCAAAGTAACTTTATATTTTGTAAGGTGTGTTGTGACTAAAAAAGTTTGAGATTCACTGAACTAAACTAACTTACAATTAGAATTTTTTCCTTTCCGATTGCTATTAATACCACATGAATAAAGAAATCAAGTACAAAGTTTTGAAGAACTACTTGCTTTTGTTTGGAATACTAGTACTATAACTACTTAATTTGACTCAACAGTTGACCATTACTATTTGATAGAAAGTCAGTTTAAGTCATGAATCATTGATACAAAATATTACAAAATATTTATACTGTAACTAAATACGTCTGGAACCACTGGAGCAACTAAACTACTTTTTTACTTTATTTTTCCATGACATAGCGACAGCTGTTTTTTAATCTGATATGTAATTTAAAAAGTTCGCATAATCTTGAAGAACTACTTGTTTTTTCATATATTTAAATACTCTAAAACACCACGACTAAAAACATTTGAGAATCGCTGAACTAAACTAACCTCGAATCCTAACTTTTGACATCTATTTTTATGGCTTAACGGCAACTCTATCTTAATCTTTCTTAATAGCATATGTAATTAATACAATTCAGATAATCTTAAGGAACTACTTGTTTCTTTTCTTATATATTTACATTATGTATACGTCTAAAAATGTTTGAAAACCACTGGACTAAAATAAACTCTTCTTTTACAACGTCTTAGCGACTGCTGTTAATATCACATGAAATAAAAAGATTATGCAGTTTTGAAGAACAATTTTTCAAATACATGTATTACAATAAAATTATTTAATTTGATTCGACGGTTAATCACTTCTTTTACGATGACGTAGCCACAATTGTTTTTTATTATCATATGAAATAAATATAATATGAAATATGATAATATGAAATAAAAAA
Source organism: Anoplophora glabripennis (assembly GCF_000390285.2). Lineage (NCBI taxonomy): Eukaryota > Metazoa > Arthropoda > Insecta > Coleoptera > Cerambycidae > Anoplophora > Anoplophora glabripennis. The sequence goes on from NW_019416874.1 coordinate 345,705, forward strand.
ATTCAGGTGATATGGAAGAACTTATTATTATTGAAGTTATAGTATTTACAATCTTTACATCGCTGTAGTCTCTATCGTTAGTCGTGTTATGGTTCCAAGCGACTCCTTTATACTGAAATCCGATTTTAGTATTAACGTTTTTGCGATAGTGTTTACAATAGTTTTTCAAGTGTCGGAAATGGCTTACGTGTATAGCAACTTCGAGTCGATGGATATGGTTTTAATCTATGGTGAAGCAAGACAACATTTGTGTTATGGTGAAACAAGACAACGTTTGTATTAGCTCGTAGAAACTGGGTAAGACGGGCCCAAATGTCGGTGGACAAAATTTTGTTGTAACATCAGGTATGTCAAATTATTTTATTGATTAAAATCACAAATCAATTTTATTAATTAATAATAACAATAGCGGCAAAAACAGTTGAATTTGCTGATAAAAATAGCTGTAATAAAAATTTATTTTTTCTTTCTGGGAAAGGAATTCTTTAAATTATTTGTCCGTTCATTTTTTATTATACTTTGCAGTGTAACAAAAGCCGGGACACGCAGTCATTTACTTATTAGTTCCCAGAACGGATGAGCAAAAAGTAAAATACTCTTGCGAACACAAATTATCGAAAGTTGAGGGCTTTCAAGTAGTAGGTCGACAAGACCGTCCTTCGGGGAAGGCTTCACGAAATTTATCAATATTTGTAACAAGTTCGCTTAGAGTCAGGGCCATATGGTAGTCATCTGGTGCGTCTGGGAGACGCCGCGTAGAACCCCATCTTTTTAATAACGCGCGAAACCGCGAGAAAGACCGTAGAGATTCCACATTAGAATTGAATTATATTGTAAAATTGATAATGATTGAAAAAGAAAACTATATTAGTAAGCTGGGTTTTTTTGACGGATTTTTCCTAGCTATAAGAGTAGATTAAATGAGATCGACTAATCCGTCCCGTAATTGCTACGCGGAGTCATAGGGGAAGGTTAGGGTTACTAGTAAGTCATATAATTATTCTTATATAAATGTAAAGTCAAGCCATAGATAATTATTAACCTAATTATTAAAGCATGCCGACATTCAGGGTTCTCGCCAATAAGATGAGAACCGAAACTTCTGGACCCAAGAAATGGGCGTGGTCAAAGCGAATTGTGGAATTCAGGAAGGATCTCGAAAAAGTCAGTTCGTTCTTAAGTTTCACATTGAGCAGACTAATTATTAACTTTAGAGTCTCGGGCTAATTAATTAAATTCAATAGTTTTTCCAAATTTTGTACTAAGCGCGCTTTCCCTGAATCTCGGTACGCTGTCGCGATTGAATCAATTAATCAATAATGTCGTCGAGCCGTTGCGTTGTTATTTGTTTGTTTGTTTGTTTGTTTGTTTGTTTGTTTTGTTTATTGTTAATAAAACCTTCCTGGAAGTTTGGTGTTTCCTTTTGTTTCTCCAACTTCAGTGTCGCCCTGTATAGCCAGCCACTGGATTACATTCCACGTAAGCGATGAATGGTAAGTGCTTGGAAGTAATTTTCTGAACATACAACATTTCTAAGTTCCCACGTGTTAATTAAAGTATAACGATAATTATAAACCCCATTTCGAGAATTAAATAGTCACTTTCGACAATTAAATAGTGACTCTTTCGATAATTAAATAGTAACTCATTCGAGAATTAAGTAGTAACTCTTTCGAGAATTAAATAGATAATAATTAATTAAAGGTAGAAAATTAAAGAAATAACCCCTCAGGTTACAGCAGCTGCATGCTTCGTTTTGCGCGAGGTCAGGTTTTACAATGGACCAGTTTCCAATGCGCGCAGAAGTGTATTTTTATATCGTTTTCGACTGCCCTTTATGATTTTTTTTTTACAAAATAGCATTTGCAAGAGTCCCCTGTACATTAAAAAATTATTTTTTGGATATGTTCTGTTTAGGTGTATGTACTGTATAAAGTAATGCTAAAATATCCGTACATTTTCTAAGGTGCGCCGCCACTAAAAAAGTTTGAGAACTGCAGATCTAAAGAACCTCTAACCTAAAATTGAAAAAACATCAATTGTTTAGTATTGCGGAACCACTTTTTTTTCACATACGTATATTATAATAACTTAATTTGTGCCGGCAGTCGATAACTATTATTTAATTGAAAATAGAATGTTTGAACCGTATATTAAAGTATTTGTACATTTTCTAAGGAGCGCGTTGACTAAAAAAGTTTGAGAACCACCGGAAACTAACCTTGAAGCCTTTCGTTTACAACGACTTGGTAGAACTATGTTTCTCCTAGGGTTTCCTCATCTCAAGTAACTCTCATTAAGCACTCTCCAGCCGAACAGGGGGAACCGAATATTATTGTAAAACATCCCGAATTCCCCGAACGGAGTTGCATTACAATGCCTTCCGCGTGATGTACTTTTATCCTATTTGGCCGGGCCCGCTCGGATACAAGCCAGAATAAATATTATTTAAGTTGTGAACTGGAAACGCTATAAATAAGAGTACGGCGAAGTGTTTCTCGAGTTAACAATGGAGGCTGACAGGGCGTAAGTTACGGAGGCAACGTAACAAGTATAAATGTAGCTTTGGCGCCGTCAAAGTCAAAGAAATATAAACAGTTGGAATTGTTGCACGGCGCGAAGGCGTGGATATCCGAGACTGCAAAGCAGACAGTTTGAAAGAGCCAGATCGAGGTAGATTAAAATATACTTAATAATATACTTATAATAATAAGACCCCTGCTCAGATTATTGAAATTAACCGCAATCGACACCCGAGGTAGAAAGACATTGGCGGCGTGGCGTTCACCGCAGCAGCTTACAGTGTGTACTGTATTTGCAGTTACGGGGGCGTGTTCCTTCGTAAGTGTATCATCCTGTGCATTTTCAGTGTAATTTCTTATTAAAATAAATCAATAGGGGTGAAAAATAAAAACACATTTTAATCCAAAAAATCTGCTTTATATGTATAGGCTCGATGATATACAGGGTGTCCGCAAATTTCACCGACAACTTTTGACTGCATATTCACGACGATAAATAAAGACGATCTACGAAAAAAAAGTGAAATAAAAAATTTTTGGTTTTTGAGTTCAAGCCTTCAAAGTTGTCAAAAATAAAACTAATTTAATTAATAACTTCATAACCCTTTTACCGATCGCGTTAAAATTTGGTACATTTATTTAGACCATTATTGCATATTATTTCTTAAAGCTTTAGTCAAATCGATATACTGGGTGATAGTTTTCTCTGGTTATCTCTCCCTTTTAGCGATCAAAACTTTTACAGTGATCGTATTTTTTTAAAAAAATATTGTCTCTTGAGATAATCGCCTACAGAAAGCTATTCTTGATAAAAATGGCAAGTTATTAATTAAATTAGTTTTATTTTTGACAACTTTGAAGACCTGTAACTCAAAAACCGAAAGGATTTTATTTAATTTTTTTTTCGTAGATCGTATTTATCATCGTGAATATGCAGTCAAACGTTGTCGGTGAAATTTGCGGACACCTTGTATATGGAAACGGTCGATTATCTCCTAAAGTAGCTATCGAAAAATCATAAGACACAAACGTTTTAGGGTTTTGAAAAATCTAAATAAAAATTAAGTATGTATATAAATTAAGTCCTCTTTAATGGAACACCCTGTATATTATACCATATTTCAATTTTTCTCCAAATTGTACACAAAATTCATATAGCACAACATGTAACTAAACTTAACCCTTTTCGAGATATCGAAATTTGAAAATGATTTTCTTATAAATTATACAAAAATGTTTTAGTCTAATAAGTTTATAGTCCATCAAGTTACCTTTGAAAGTTTCTAGTTCCAAACAACGCCGCATCGTTCTTTTGTCTCGTACTGATCATCTTGACACATGTCAAAAATAGGTGAAACCGAGCGTATTTATCCAAGAGGGGATTTTGGGATTTACTCAAGCGCGGCAGATTAACATATGGGGGATACCTTGCACCCTGTTGAGTACCTCCACCATATCTAAGTCCTCTATATAAGGCCGCGCCTGTAGGACAGCCAATCAGAATAGTAAAAAAAAATCGATAGTTGGAAATACTCGAGCGCGTCAGATTAAGATATGATGGGTTAATTACATGCTGAAAAGTGTGCATTTCAATAATCTGACGATTTGAGCGTGACGTAAGGCAGTCGGAAGGTCACAAAGTTGCAAAAAAAAACGTCACCTCGACATTCTCGAGCGCGGTCGATTTTTTTTTATTTTGAAGGAAATAATTCAAGGATAACGGGAAAAATATAATCTGCCGATTTCCACAAGCCGAAGTAACAAAAATCGTTAATAAAGTTTAGCGCGTGCAGCTGCAGGGAAATACATGTTGTTTTGAAACTCCGTCAGGAAACTCCGGGAGGTGATTCTATGGATTAAAATAATAGCAGTATGTAATGAAAATTTTTTTCGAATTGTCAATTGTTTGCAAGTTACAGTTTGTCGAAGTTCATTTTTTTTAATTTTTTTATTTAAATAACTTATTTAATTCATGTTCGATTAGTCTCTCATTTGGCACACCCACTAAGTAGATGAAGCTCTATTGGACCAGTCAGAGAAAAGTTTCATTATGCGCCGCTAGAGGGCACTTTACCTAGAATTCAAAATTTGTTTGGTTCATAACTTTTTCTCTTGCTAGACATCACAGAAATTTAAACATTATTGAAAAGAGAAACAATATCAGAAAAAATATGTACTTTTTGTTCATGCCGATAAATGTAACCGTTTACCAGGAAATCGCTATTAATGTGTTATTAAACATCAAATTTTTGATCATTCTGTAATTATGTACAGGGTGTCCCGAAGTTAATGCCACAAAACTTGGTCATAGATTCTTAAGACAAATTTAGGAGACCTGCATTTTTTTTTGCCAATAAAACGATAAAAAAACTAAATATATCGTTTTTTATTAACCTTGGTCATATATTTTTTTTACCTCTTATTTCTTTATCATCTGTAATAGTAGGGGAGCCCAGAGGGCTAAATGTGTTTTTACTCCAGAACTTTGAAGACCTATCGGATCGCGAAGATTATATGCTAAAAAAAAAGTTTATGTGATGTATACCTGTGGTGGGGGAAGCGTGTATAAATTTTTAAAAACGTAAAAAAAATAGTTACAAAAAAATCTTCAAGCGCGTCAGTGTTCGATAGCGTGTACGGTTTACGAATTCCTGTTTACAGAGAGATATTAGTCTGACGAATCGCTAGTTGCAGGTAGCTGTATTACGAGATAGAAATTGGGGAAAAAAATATCAGATTATTAAAGGGATTTTGTTTTCTGCATGTAATTAACTTATTTTGTTTAAATCTGATGTGCTCGAGTTTTTTTGAGGATCGATTTTTTTTACTAATCTGATCGACTGCCCTAGACGTACGTCACTATATTGAGGGACCCTATTTGGTAAAAGTACTTAACATAGTACAAAGATTTTCCCCTAATATTAAACTGCTCAGCTCAGGTCACATACAAAATTCCCGCTTGGGCTCCCCTACTATAATTTTATCAGAGAAAGAGATTACCGAAAGTATATATGTGTTTATATGTATTATAATTAAAAGAAATAGATTTACGTGTGCAGAAAATAAAATAAAAAACTTTTTTACAAATTTCAACAAAATTTATTATTTGTTTTTATTTGCATGTTATTTTCCGTGCTTTTTATTTGTCACATTCAATGATTTAAAAATAAAATTATGAAAAAATTTTTTTTTTCAAACCATCAGATTAAGAAAACCCCTCCAAATAATCGTCAGATTATGGATCAGCACGACCAGGGCATCAAGCTGAACCGTCTATATGAAAATTTGACGCGCTCGAGTATTTCAAAATGGCGAATTTTTTTTTGTATTTTTCAAAAAGCCGTCACGAGTTTGCGTCACATCCGAATCGTCAGTCTTTTGAATGGGAGCTTCGTTCGGGTTCACTTAACATCCCCTTTGAATATCTGACGCGCTCGAGAATTTTTTTTTTCCCATTTTTAACCTTTCCATAGGACCGCCCCCACCATCCAAATCGGCAGATTAACATATCTCCGTTATCGGAGACACTTAGGGCATATACACTATCAATATCTGACGCGCTCGAGTATTTCCATGTGATTGTTTTTTTTTACATTTTTGAAAGCCTGTAGGCGCTCTCCCCACCGGTGAAAAGTGTTATATGATGTATACCCTATACATCATATAACATTTTTTTCTTTCTACCACCTAATCTTTAAAATCCAATCGGTCTCTACGACGCTCGAGTAAATTCCCGTTTAGCATCGTGGGCTCCCCTACTATTAATGATTATGGCGATAGAGGACAAAGTAGCGGATATTTTTCATGAATTGCGTCCCAATTGGGAACTATTTCTAAAACAACTGTTTCAAAAACATTGCAGTGTTTTTATGGAACTGGAGGTGTTACAGATCGACGAAAAAGTGGAAGACCAGTAAGCGTTATAAATGAATTCATTGAATGTCATGTTAGATGTCGTGGAAAATCCAATAAATTAGAAACAGCAGAGGGCTTTAAATCATAAGATGAGTCGATATTCCATTAAAAATATTTGCAAACGGGAAAAATTACATCCATATAAAATTAATTTGTTAAAGAATTGACTGAAGGCGATCATGATCGTAGAATCGAGTTCTGCGATTATTATGGATAAATTAAACAAAAATGTCAACCTTTTCACCCACATATTGTTTTCTGACGAATCTACATTTTTTAAAACGGGCATGTAAACCGACACAACTGTAAGTATTGGTCAGACCAAAATCCACATTGGATGGAGGATGTATAACGATAATTCGAAATCGTCTTACAAAATACAGATCTAACATACATTTTTTAAATGAGACATCTCTGTATTCTTGCATTTTGTATAGAATATTTTCTTAGCTCTACAGGGATATAAAGTTTGATAGGTATATCTCTAATAATAAGAGTCTTACAGCGTCTTACAGAGTCTTACGGAATGTGTCATAAAGATATCTGTTAGAACGAGATTATTACGAAGGTAGGTAGTTCCAAAAGCTTTCAGCTTGACATAGAGAAGTACATATGACCAAATGTCTATGCTATTATTGCTATTTATCAAATATGGTCTAAGATGAGTACTGCGAAGTTCCAAATGCGTTTAGTTGCTTGTTTCTGGTGATCAGACAAAACAAACGGGTTATGAAATTTTTTGCTAAATGATAAAATTGAAATCGAGTTGCAGAGCTATAGCTAGGTGGATAGTTTTAATAGCTAGCCGCTAGCAGCACATTCTAATTCTAGTTCACTATAAATTTTCCTCGTTTCAAGAGAATTTTAGGAACATTTTTATGATTTATTTGATTTTTTTTGGTTTTGGTTGGTTTGGTTATGTGGTTATACGCCTTATATAACTGTAATTAAATAATACGTTGTATACTATATATATAAAAATATATAGGGTGTTCCATTGGGTGTTAATTTGCACCTCAGTAACAGTTTGTGCAAAAATGTTTTCTACAACTAAACGGTGTTTATTTTTCATATCGATTATTAAGATGTCATTTATTAAAATAGTATCCAGACATTATTTTCTCCTATAACATAACTACTTGTAAAACGGATAATGCCGAAAATCTACACTGCAAAATACATTTGAATATTTTTTCACAATGAAACAAACCAAATATAAAAAATGCAGACTTATATAATCATTCAAACGGTAATATCCACGAAATTCAATTAAAATTGTGTACATATTCGATTTCAATTTAAATAACCAATATTAGCCTATTAATTTTATAGCAGGCGTACCTATTTACAATTACATACATTGTTGTGTTATTTCTAAAAAATTGGAATTTAAAATGAATGTCACGAAGAATATACCCATTTTTTTTTATTAACACTAATTTATATTCAAATGTACGAAATTTTAAGGGTATGTTCTTTATGTCCCTGTAAAAAAGTTTCGATGAGAATGGGGGTCGAAAAGGCTTTGTTCTCGAGATAACAGGACGAGAAACTTTTTTTTAACTTAACTGAAAGTAATATAAGTTAGTAGAAATAATGTTTTTCCATGCTATTTTTCTTTAATGTTTAAGGGGGTAAAGAGACAAAAGTAAAGAGATTATATTTCGAAATGTCTATAATTTTTTGAATGATTATTATTTTATGTTGCGCCAGACATTTTCAGTATATATTTTTCTCACTTCATTCCGAGAAGTAATCGGAGTTATCTCTGTTAATTTATCACTTTTGCTTGTGTTGAATTATTTGAGATATAAATCACACCCAAACACTAATGAAAGTAATTTACCACAAAAAATGGGGGAGAAAGGATTATATATTTCGCGAAATACTTTTTTTAAATTACTGACGTTGAATTTGTACAGGCAAATATTCTTACATCAAGAAATTAAAAAAAAAATGGAGATAATGGTGTCCTGTTTCCGGTAAAGTATATTTAACAAATCAATTACTTTTAGACATTCTGTACATTATTCTTTAGGTTATTTTTAAATTTAGTTCAAGACTTTTCGTGTGAAAATGAAGCATATCACCTCTTTTTTAAAGTTGGACGTAGTAAAACTTTTACACATGTTACCCAATATCGGAAACACGAGGAAGATACCATTAAATATCGGTTGTCAAACAATTCAATTTGTCCAGAAAATAACACGTTATGTAAGTGTTCTATCAAGCGTGTAATAAGAAAGAAAATATGAAATACGATACAGAATTTTAAGCGCTGTTATTTTTATTGATGTATATCTTTCAGATAACCAATTCTGTACTGCAAAACCAAAAGAATACATAAAACTTTTCTTGATTTAACTAATTTTGTTAAGAATAATGGTACAGGGTGCTTAGAAAATAAGAGCATGTGAAGTAGTTGAAGAGCAAAGCGAACTTATTTTTCAAAAAATGTGTTAAAAATATTCGTTTGTAGTTAGTTTTATATTATGCTGTCAAATTCCCGAGAAAACCATTTTTTATTTAACTGTTAAAAGAAAATTAGTGTGGAAACTTATACGCTCCTAATATTTTCACATTTATTGAAAATATTTGAATAATTGAAATGGAGATAATTATTTAATATTATACTGTTTTGTTCGTCATTTTGCTATGTATTTTTTGTAGTGAATATTCAATAAAAAAATTTTAGGCAAATACATGACTGATTAGATAAAAAAAATTGCTCTAGAATTGACATGACTCTCAGACTTGATAAAAAACAATGAGCACAAGGAAAAGTTTATCTAATATAATATTAATAGATTTTTTGTGAACGATTGCGTAAAAGTCAGTGGCGGCTGGTGCGGAGGTCTCTGAGGTGTCTCCTAGAAATTTTCATAGTAAAAAAAATTTATTTAAAATTTAGTTTACAACGTTATCTGGATAATTAAATATTAGCCTTATGAAACACATTAAAAAGGAACTGTTAAATTTGTAATGAGCGCGCGCGCGCCATTATTCTATGGCTAGAAATTGGCCTCAATGATTTGGGATCGAGGGGGATTATCCCTCTTTATCCTGCCTCATCTCGTGTAGGCCTGGACAGCCTTCGTAGGTGGGCCCCATCCGTCGTCTACCCCGACCGCAAATGCGGCCGGTGTAGGCGCTTTGTGGGACCTCCTTTTGTCCTGGCTGGGCCCCGCCGGCTAGGGCCCTTTCTTCTGGCGCTCTTCNTGCGTGATTTTTTTTTTTTAGCTACGCTTATAAGTAATATATGACTAATACAAACATATTTGTGCGCCGCTGGGATGGAAACGACCACTATCTCGTATCTCGAGTGATCACTCGATTATTAGAAGTACTCGATTACCGATAGCTCGATTATCAAAATTGGTCGATTATGCCCATCACTAGTCCGAAGCACCGTGACCAAATAGCTATTCACGGCTATTTTTCTTATTAAACAGTAATTTGTTCAGGTGTGGTGTAAAATTTTGTTATTTATGTATTGCTTCTTGTATGTTTTTTAAAAGATTGTAAAAGTTTTATTAAAGATTTATTTACTATTCGTTTAAGAAGCTTTCAATAAGTCAAAAATAAATTAACTGTCAATATAAAACAACAAAAGACGAATACTAAATAAATCACATGGCTAACTGAAAAAATACCTATACTGTACACTGTACATTTTTCTTCATTTAGGCAAATAAAAGGTATCTATTATTATACATATATGGCTGAAAAGGTAAACAAAAATTCTATTTAACGGGATGGCCAAGTACACTGTGTTCTATTTAAAAAACCTATGTTTAAGTAATATCGGAAAAACTGTGCGACTTGTAAAAAATGTGAGTACGCCAATGGCTTCTTCATAAAAAATAGAACAAATAATGTTCAAGCTTTTTTCTTTTAAATTTAATGACAACGGAGACAGAGAGGTTGATGTAAACCGGTGATTTTGAAAAAAATCTGTACATCTAAAACTAATCAAGTTAGCCACGATATTTTGGTACCAGCGAAGTAAACTCAAAAGAAGAGGACGGGACATCGATATCAAATTTTTTGTATCTATCACCGTTTTGGCTCTACCCTATAAAACTATCGAAAATCAACCACCCTGTACAGTGCATTTTTGTGTTTTGAATAATTATTTTGGAAGGCCGTCGAATCCGAAGAAAAACGGATCCCAATAAGCGGGGCGTTTCCGCGTTTCCCCGCGGACTCGACACATTCGTTTCGCCTTTGTTTCAACCGCCCCCCTATGGAATTTTCATGCCAAAGCCGGCTTATTTGGTCTCTCCTACAGTCATAATCGTCAGCAACCGTCCCATAATTCTAATTAGAGCTTAGGGGCGCAGCGCAGTTCACAAAAGAAGAAAGGAAAATTTTGTGCCGTTGTCGGAATTTGCATAAGCGCGCAGTTTACTTGAAATCTCACCCACGTCTTGCCTCCTTGATGAGGATATCGGTTGTCCTGGGTGGCGGATCAGGTCGTCTCGGCTAAATTAAAGGTGAAGTTGCCTTGCCGTTGCAAGGATAACGTCACCCTAGAAGTAGATCACGCGCGAGTTTCATTTATGGAGTAAATTTGCCATTTTATATAATCAAAAAAAAGGAAATTCCGCCTCTAAAAAAGTATTGTAACTTCATTTTCTTTGGTAATATCTCAAGTGTATGCCAAATTGCCCATGATTTTTTTTTATGATTCGCCGAAACATTTTGACGTTAAAAAAATTAAATATTAATTTTATGTCTCTTACCGTATTATAAAAGTTTTTAATGATAAAATACAATAAATCTCTGTTATAGTATACCCGGCTACTACGGATTTCGTTATAAGGAACAAATATGAAAGTCTCATCTAGAAATTTAACAATTTGGAAAAAGACGGGGAAAAGAACAAGAAAAAATATTTTTTTCTCGTTGAACAAAATGGAAAAACAAAGAAACTCGAAATGAAAACACTTAAAAAGATATTCAAAAATTTTAACAAAAAGAAACAAAATATTAAATTTGTATGAGTAAAGAACATAACGTAAAAAACTGCATTTATAGTGTGTCTTAGCCAAATTTCAATATAAAAACCAACTAAAAAACCAAGCTCAGAAAAAAACTATATTTTGCAAATTGACTTCATGTGCCACATCTGATCCTTTAAATTCAAGGGCAATATGCTCTTGGTCATTCTGAACATATTCAGAATCTTTATCAACTGCTTCTAAAATCGGAATTCGACTGACTTTTTATTAAAATATTTTTATACAGAATTGTAGATGTTGATGATTTTAACAACACTGCTATTCTGAATGTTATTTATGACATGCACAGAGACAGTTAATTGAAATATTATTAAATTTATGTCAATCTTGTGCAAAACCGTACTTATCGTATCGTAACTTCGACGTCACCTGTTACGTGGGTGTTATACAATAATGAAAACGTAATATTAACAGTTGGTAGAAGGAAGCGCAAAAAAGAAAACGCCTAGGTGGGGAATTCTGGAAGGCAGCCTAGACAGTTGAAGTGAGGCAAAATAGTGAAAAATAAAAGTGTTTAACCGGTATAAGTTAGCAGGTAATTATTCTTTAAGTACTTTGTTGTGATGGTTATAGACGATTCATGATAATAATTCTGTATATGTTTAGCATTGTCTTACGCTCAGGGGCGTATATTTTTCTAAGATAAAATTGTTACAATTATTATTAAATATTGCTTATTATTTATTACATGTTAAAATATATATATTGTCGTGACTGCCCAAATATTGCAATAACAACTCCTTTGTTTCACATTTAACTTGTTTTATCATGATTACGTTGTTTTTTGATTTCTTGTGCTCACTTTATGTCAAAACGCTTATAAGAGCTTTGTTGAATTTACTAACATGATATTAAATACAAAAAAAGAATTGCTAAAACAGATCTTCCGAAATCTCAACTCATTGCTGGATTGCCTCCTGTATGGGACTCCAGTACCTTACTTATTATTATTGTTGTTATTATTGTTGTTGTTATTATTATTACAACCTCTTCCCGAAATCACAACTCATAGCTGGATTGCCTCCCGTATCTCCACTACAGTATCTTACCTATTATTATTGTTGTTGTTGTTATTATTGTTATTGTTGTTGTTGTTATTATTGTAACCTATTCAGTTTTACTTGGAAGTGTGTATGTCTGATTCGAGTGAGGTGACATTTAGTGACACATTAAATGAGTCAGGTCTTAATTATAATTTGCAAAGGATCTTAATTTATGCCTTTGGTTAGCGGTTGTTTTGTATTTATATTTGGGTGGTAAGAGCAACGATCGTGGGTTTCTCTGCCATGCTCTTTCCCCACTCTCATTTTATGTTAAATGGTTGTTAATGTTTTTGTTGTTCTTTCTATTTGTCACATGTTTAATTTGAAGATTGTTGTACGTAAATAATAAAGTTAGGTGTATTTACTCTGCTTTTGTTTTATAAAATTAAAACATACTTCCCCTCTTTAAAGTTAGTAGCCAACGCCTTCCGGTCAATAAAAGATAGATGTATACAACGTAGGTATTCCTTATGACGATCACATACGTTTATTATATTTATTTTTTTCGATCGAACCTGGGGTTCTTATACTACAATCTTAATATAATGCATCTCAGAGATACATATTCCTTCGATAACTTTGTGAAAAAACTCCAGGAATTTGACCTCTCCAATGTTTGCATAATATCGTTGTCGAAGATTGTTAAATCAATTGGTTTTTAATATTGCAAAGATCCGCCACGTTGTGGACTAATGGAGCTATTAACCATTGCAATGAAGCGTTAGCATTTTCTACATCAGATTTTGAAAGAAAGGCACACTTCAGTTCGTTTTCTTTGATGAAACGTGGATCTTTAAAAATGGACGATGAAGTTGTCGGTGAATAAATAACAAAAATATAATACTATCATCCACGATTTTCCGACTGCAAACAAATAAATGTTCAAATAATGTTGGTTACCTTTGAATAAAAATACCACAGAAAACTAGCAAATATTATCTGCAGTAGTAATATCACTCAATTTTAAATCAAAATTATTTTTTTGACTGTTTCCTAAATTATCTAAAAGGATAATTAATTTTCTTAAATATCCTGAAAAAAATTACAACCTGGCAACACTGTTCCATTTTGCACTGTTCAACTTATCGTAAATGAACCTAGTAACTTTTTACAAGGTATTTTCTTCCGTGTGTGTTTACGTTAATAACAAATACTTTAGTTAGATTCTTTTACAGTTGTTGTGATCTTCGTCTATAACGAACCTATTGGTCAGACTTTGGAAGTTCGTTGTAAATGTGGTTGACTGTATGTCCCTTTGAAACAAAAATCAAGGCAAATTTTCCCTTTTCTCATTTCCGAGATATACATGCGTTCCAAAGTAAACAGGACTTTTTAAAAATTATGGTTGCTTTCGGTGTGCAGCAAAATAAAACTTTCTCTCAACGGTAAATAAAATTATATTTATTGAAAACAACGTTAGTGAAAAAAGAAACGTTGTCGGGGCGAGCGTTCGCTGGAGAGTCGTCGTGGTATGGAGTCGCTCGCAGGTATAAGTAGCTGGTCCTTGGCGCCAATTTGCCGTGGACCTTTTCCTGGAACCCTGGTGCGTCCCGCGTCTGTTCTTTGTCCTTGCAACTGTTAGACCGGTCTGAGCGGCGTCAGGCTGGCGCTCTTGACGTAATACAAAAATAAGAACAAACAGATTTTTTAGCGAATGTTTTAGATTGTCGGCCGGGATTTCCTTCAGGATGTCGGTACAAGCCTGTTGGATGGCTTCTACGCCTATAAAACACTTGCCGTTCATCGACAAATGCATTTTTTGAAAAAGGTAAAAGTTGCACGATGCCAAATTAGACATATATGGGAGTGGTAGATAGTTAAAATGCAATTTTAAGTAAAAAAAAAAATCTGTCACAAGCGCATTATCGTGCAACAAACGGCAACATTTTTGCGCGATGTTATGGCCCAGTACGATGAATATGATGCACCAAACATTTCATAATGCCAAGATGGAATTGTGCATTAACGGTTTGGCTTGATGGAACGAAACGAAGTCTTTGTGGACAATACTCTTGGAATCGTAAAAGCAAATCAACATTATCTTGACTTTTGACTTCTTCAAATAAAAAGTTATCGGGTTTTGTCTCGTTTGGTGCCTTTCACTCGGCACTTGATTTTTGGATTATATTGGAAACACCACGTTTCATCACCAGTCACAATGTGGTACAGGAAGTTCTTGTTCCTTTTGTTCCCCTTGATGATGTTTTTCGAATGTTGAATTATGAGCAATTTTTGGTCGTTAGTCAACATGTGCGGAACAAACACTTTTCGGTAGCGATAAACTGATGTTTTTTGAGATGCTCAATGAATTCCATGAATTTCAATGAAGATTTTGGATGATCTTTGATGAATTGATGCACAGGTTAATGGAATCTGCGGTAATTACGGATTTCCGTTGACCAACATCTTGCTCATCATTTATGTCGTCACCACCTGCCACAGGTCTCCATAAATTTGGTTCATTAATTGAAATGTTTCGGTAAAAGTTTTAAAAAAGTTTAAAACAGAACTTAATATTAGCTCTTTCTTCGATGCTCGTTCTTGTACTGATGACTCAAACATACTGTCACTTCAGAGGCAATAACTCCGGTTCTATTCGACCAAATGTCATGAAATTTTGAAATTTTGACAGTACATTAGTGAAGGATCTAACTTTCCGACTCATGTTGCTAATAGATGGCCCCGCTATAAATACATACCTAGTTTTGAAAAGTCGTGTTTATTTTGGACCGTACCTCGTATATGACTTTTAAACGAACGTCGTGTACGAGTTTGGCGTTTCGCGAATATTAAATTGCTTAAACGGGAAATTATTAATAAAAGCACAGTCGCGCGCGAGGAGCTGCCCCTCCTTCGCCCTTGGCGTTGCGAGGCCCTTCGGCATTAATCGCCCCAATAAAACTGGGAAGCGTCTGCGGAGGTCCGACATATTTCACGATATTACGGGGGGATTGATTTAATTAGGAATTTCCGTAGATCGTTGGCTGACAACTGAGTAAACGCTGGCCTGGGGCGTATCGCGGTAATTCATTTAAGACAAATGGGAAGTGAAACTCTATAGATTTCGTTACTTATGCCGGTTATTAAGGGAAACTTTAAATTGGATCCGAGGACTTTCGATTCGTTCGCCTCATTGTGGAAATTCAAATTGAGTTTTGAAAGTTTCGAATTCATGATTTATAATGTATGCAGTGAGGTTGGATTTACAGCATTTTTATGTTTTATTGGATACTTTCTTTGACTAACATTACGAATGGAAAAATATTTATATCGTTGTGGTTCTCCATTTTCAGCAAAAAACGTAACATTGTTAATTGTTATCTTGTATAAAAAAATATTTTCGTATAATTCGACAAAAAATATGTACTTATTACTTTTATCACAGCAAAATTTAATAATAGGAATTTAATAATAGGATACTAGGAGATGTTTTTTCATGCTAGGTAATACGCATTTTAAATACGTAATCAAAATAGTTCAAACTGCTAAAGGGCGCTTAACAGTAACAATCGAAATTGTTAAAACTTATTGAAAACCTCTGGGAACATCCCCGACAAACATATTACATAAAAAAGGTTAATAGTAAACAGTTTGCTTGCTGAAAATTATTATTCATCAAATGTTTGGCTGAAGTTATTCATTTCTCTAAATCCTTATTTTTAATAGTGTTTTCTTCTTGTAAAAGATTTAGTAACCAGTCACTTTTTTGAAAATCCATAATTATACTGGATCTTCCACAAAGTTAACCCATGTCTGCATTATAAGCAAATTAAACTTATCCTTCCTATTTTAATTTTTTCTACTTTACTTACAGAAATCTTTTAAGGGAAAACTGTATATTTATTAACCACATGTTATTTTGAAACTTTATACTAATGTTCTACAAAATGATCCGGATAAGAGCCAAACAATGCATATTCTTTTCACATTTTCAAACTTATGTATGAAGCTGTTTAATGATTTTTTTATTTTTTTTTATTAACAGCTGCCTTTTTGAAAGTTTGCATACTCTATGTTACGTAAAACTAACCCAGGTTAGAATGGAAGGAGACTACATATTTCATTACCTTTTTTACTTTTTTCTACTTTCTTTGTTAAAGTACATTGATGAAAAATTTTGTATTTACTAACAAGATGCAATTTTTGAACATTTTTATACTGGATGTTCCAACAATGTCGATCCTTTTCAGACATTTATATTTTTCTTTATTTTATTCTACTTTATTTATTGAGAACTTTTGCTGAAACGTTTTATATGATGTTTTTTTAAACTTCACGATATACTAAATGTTCTATAAAACTGACCCAACATGGAGGATGGAATATTCCTTATCATTTTTACTTTGCGACTATTTATTGAAATAATTAACAAAAATATTTATACTTACTAACCAGATATTTTTTGAAACTTTCTAATCAGAATGTCTCACAAAATCGACCCGGATTTGAATACCAAAGGATTGGACGTTTTTTTTTCTCTTTAAAAAAATGTAGTATTTACTAACGAGATGCTTTTTTGAAACTCTATATATACAAGGTATTCCATAAAATTAATGCGGAACAGAATCGAGGCCAGATCTGACTATTTTCCTAATTTTTTCAACTTTTTTCATATTTACTAAACAAAGGGTTTCCTGAAAATTTATGTACATACAAAATATTCTATAAAATTGACAGAGATCTGGATCAGATTTTTCTTACATTTTTTAATTTTTCTATTTTACTTACATATTGACTCTTTTCGTCATGTTTTATGCTTACTAACTAGATGACATTATGAATATTTCAATACTAGACGTTCCAACAAAATTGACCTAGGTAGAATAGGGGTATTTTGATTTTTTTGATAGATTTTTTGGATGATTTTGATGGATTTTTCCGCAATTTTATAGGTAAATTTTCGTTTCTCAACAGCTTCTCCGCCAAAACGGCAATTTTTTAAAGTGTTATCAAAGATTTATATACGGGGTGTTTAAAAACTAAACTACAGGGTGTTTAAAAAAATTTTGCATCTACTAACCGGCGAGGAAAGAACCGCGAAGCGGTGCTCACACTGCGCGCAGCGCGGCCCGAGGGCCCAGCCGACTTGCCTACGTTTCTAGTAAACATATTAAAATGGCCCATCAACAATAAATTAATGGACATGTTGGCAACGTATGAAAACGATGACAAAAAATGCGAGTTAGTAACACATCTTTATATGTAAAGCGGTTTCCAACGTTTGTAAATAGAGGCCGACTTATCGACAGAGTCAGCGCTTTCAAAAATGTTTTTATCGTGTCAAGGTGGTAAGTCAGTAGGTATTAAAAAAATATATACTCTATTTGCAAAAAATATTTCTGCCAGCCGACTTTACGCACTTGCCAAATTGATGTCAGGTTTGTCAATGTGAAAATATCTAAAAATAAAACAGATTTTACCACATTTCTCTATTGTTTGTAAATAAGTGCGAAATATTTTAGGAGGTGGTTGCCGAAGTTATTTTGCGAAAAAAAGTTCATATAAACGTAGATCGAAATATGCTTCATTCCGAGAAAGATATTGACTGGAAATTTGAAAAACGCTTTGAAGGGATAACTGTGCATTTTTTGGGGCCATCCGAATATTTCTACTTGCACCTTTAAATAAAAGATTAACAAAACCTACAATAAAATATGTTTTATTTTTTCCTCAAAAACGGTGCATCTACAAAAAAAAAAATTAAAGAGACCAATTTCATTCAGAATTCATGTTGGATTTCCAAACATATATCAAAACGGAAAAAGTCAGTGGCGTACCATTTTTTTTATTAAAAAAGTTTGTGGCATTCTCGCACGAATGCCACTGGTGTGAATAGAAATATTGGGATCACCCCAAAAAATGCACATTTATCCCTCCAAAGCGTTTGTCAAATTTCGAGTCAACATCTTTAAAACTCTATGAAGTAATTAATAAAAATAAATAAAAAATTAAAATTGAACACTTTGTATCTCGGAAACGAAACATATTTCGACTTAGATATGAACTTTTTTTCACAAAATTACTTCCGCAACCACCCCCTAAAATATTTCGCACTTATTTGCAAACACCCTCTATATTTTATATTTAAAACCAATTTTAGACATTTCTCCAAAAATATTGAAATACAGGTATAAGTGACTAATTTCTGGTATCGGAGAACATTGTTTGATCCCATTTGATAATATTAAAAAAATGGAATATTTTTCCATTAGCTTAATCTTTAAAATGTAATCTTTTTATTCTGTACTATTTTAACAATTTTTTGCAGATGCTTTACAGAACTGAAGTAAGTATATAAAATAGTCATTTTGAGATGAAGAACTGATAAGACTGATGAAGATTTAACTCTTCATATATTAATCAACACAATCGTATGTTAAAATGACAAAATTAATCTCAAATACTTAGACCAAACTTAAAGATAACATTTTTATTTTATTTTTTATAGTTTGGGTTTCTATACAAGGTATTTATGGAATTGGAGATTTATTTTTAATGGGAGATAGGTCTTAACAAAAAAAAAAACCGATTGCAAAGAATCTACTGAAAGAAGATTCCTAGAAATGACAAAAAAGTAGGATCATATAAAAACTTATTGTACACTATTGACAAGACTCAATTTTTCATACTATCGATAAAAATATTTTTTTTCGTGACACGTGGTATGTATTATTATTGTTATAAATATGCCAAGAAATTCAGTAAAAAAGGGCAAATATTGTTTAGATAAAAAAAATCATAAAAATCATAGAATACCACTTTTTTGTTGCATTAATGCCACTGATTACCATAACTCCTGGTAAAGTTAGACATTTAGTATTATTAATGGCCCTTCATCCATGTAATGGATATATTAAAAAAAAAGAAATAAAAACTTTTTTTAATTATATTTAACTTTCACACATTTTTCTTTCAGGATGTAATTATGTTCATATGAAACTTCATATGAAACTTTTTCCTCAAAATTAATTTTTCTATTACCTGTTTCATACAATTCACTTCTCGTCTTGTATTTTTAGTTTTTATTTTGGATTATTATTTTTACTAGCTATTTAATAGATATTGTTAGTGTAATTCAAAGCTAGTTGGGTCAAGTAGAACATAGAATAGTTGCTTCCTCCAATAGAAGCAGTTAGGTGTCTTGTGTGTGGGGTTGAATATTCCGATTTCTGATATCGAAAAACATTGACTTAATTTGATAAAATTTTTTAGAAAAAAAATTAGATTTTGTTTGAATTAACTTATTACCTCTACAAAAGAGTAAATATTAGGGGAGGAAAGGTTAGGATTTACTTTATTTACTTTTTGCATACGGTTGAATAGAACAAAACAGAGTTGTAGATACCCTGTATGTATGAAAAATAAACAATTAAAACATAGTTATGATTAAATGTCGATATAATTATTTGTATTATCGGTTACACGTGTGGATAATAAAAAACATATTTTTTCCCCTTCAGAAATCTTTCCGTACAGTATATCTTCCACATATATCGCAATAATAACTCAATTTATTTGGTAATATTGGCAGGGAGGATAACAGTTTGTAAAGCCGCAAAAGATGGGCATCAAGAGGGGAACGGATTTTACTGAATACAATCTTCTTTGCCGCAAAGCTATTGCTTTAGTCCTACCGTACATCTCTGATTTGATTTTGGCCGGAACGGCCGTCTAGGGGGATAAATTTCTTTTTCATCGTAAGAATCGGAATTTTAAAATTGGTATTACCTTTATCCTCGCAGCAGTATTTTTGGAAGATATAATATTTTTTCTGCAGCTTCTAATTAAGTGGACATGTTTTTTAAGTTCGTTCGAATTCCTTTCATCCAATATTTTCCACTATCAAACCTCTAATATTGTGATCAATTTACTATGTAAAAAATACATTTATACATAAATACAAGTCAACAAAAATATTAAACAAAGATTTTCAAAACTGGTGATCTGAAAAGTAAATTGGTCGGATATCGTCCAAAGAAGTCTTAAGATTTTGACCAGGACAGAAATCGGAACGTTATTTTGATGAAGGTAGTTCACGTTATTAAAATAAAATATGCTAATCAAGCGGTTGGTATTAATAAAATAAAAAGCACTCGGAGACAAATCTCTGCATAATTGAAATTGCAGCATCCGAAAGACCATACGGGCCTCTGTGTGGCGATGTTGGTTAATTCTGGAGCATACGTTTCCTCCATCAAAAGACATGGGGGTTGGCAGTTTACCTCAGTGGCGTAAACATACATTGAATACTCTTTTTTTATTCAATAGAATATCTTCGGAGGGGTGGAAGTTTCTAATTCAGTTGCTCTGACGGCATCGGTACTTGATAATCCATCGAATAATAATTCTTGCGCCATAATGGGATTTTCAGCTGAAGATATAGTTTAAAGAAATTATATTTCAGTCTAATACAATAGATTTCACAATTCAAACGCATTTAATATCCCGATATCAGTCTCTATCGCTAGATAAAAATAATTGCATTTTATTTATATCCGTCGCATTATTATTCGATGTTCGGTGTGTGGAAAAAATCGCGGTCGGTTAGTTACTCCGAGCCCGGAGAAACCCTATAAATGTGGCCTATAAAACTGATAAAGGTTAGACCAACAATCAGAAAAATGTTCTTTAATTCAACACGTAAGGAATAATAGGTATCGACTTCAAGTTACGAAGTTCTCAGCAAGGCTAAATTCCATTAGCAAAATGGACTTTTAAAACAGCCAAGTTAGTCGGGGCCAGTGGCGTACTGTCAGGATTACAACAATTTTTCCATAATATGGTTTTCAGAAAACCACGTGGAGTTAATTTATATATTTCCTCAATTTTTTAAACACATATTTCATGTTTTCTCGATAAGGTGCAAATTAGTACAGATAAAGAAATTATTTCTGATCATTGTGTAAATTTCAATGTAGGGCATGAAATAAAGTAACGATTTTCTAAACTCTTTTGGAAAAATGCGCAATGAGAAAAAGGTTACATTATACTCATTTCATTTCTGCATTGGAGATTCCGATAATTTATATCCCGCCTCTGGAAGAAAAATTTCCACCCTCCATGAAATTTATTTGCCAATATCGGATGGGAAAATGGTGAAAATCAAGCTGGAATTAGTAACAGCATTACAAATAGAAAGGTTTCAGTTGCTGCGAGGGAGATTAAATTAAAGGAACTGAACAAAGCGCTGCCACTGAATCCTAGGCAGCAGAAAGAACCCCATCATCCCTCTTGCGGCCCCGGGACATTTCAGATAGCCTTTATTTATCTCCAATACTTTACCTTAGACGCGTTCCGTTTTCAGCGGAACGAAAGGGAATAGGCAAAATAGTGTCGAACGGGAAAAATCTAATTGCAACCTACTAGACACGTGTCTGAATTGGGATTAGCACAACAACGTAAAAGTATGAATAGAACTACATACAATGATCTATTTTATAATTAAATTATACAGGGTGATTCATTAACAATGGAAAAGCCGAAAGCTGAAGATACTACACGTGAAATGGTGACCATTGGCGCAAACATGCCTTATCCGAAAGTTAATAGTTTCGGAAATACAGGGTGTTGAAAGTTAAAATTTTAAATCGTTTTTTTGCGATTATTCTGAAAATATGTAGGTTAGGAACTTGAAAATTTGTGAAAATATATTTTTTTAGGCGACGAATAAGATGCGTGTTGTAATTTCAGCATTGCTCATAGAGGGCGCCACTTACGACCAATTTTACCGAAAATTTAGTTAATAACTTTTTACCCTATATATCTAACATGAAACTTGATTCAAAACCTGAAAGAGCAATCATTTTTCTATTAATTATGTATTATTGTTTCATTTCGGTATCTCGATCCGTTTTCGAAAAAAATCGATTTAACGAACACTATGTTTTGATAAATCGAGAAATTAAAAGCGAAATAAACCAAGTGTTTCTTCCTGTACAACAATTAACAATAAAACAAATAAAATACGTAATTATGATTTAAAGTAATTGTTCGAAGAATCCACCGTTGACACTGATACACTTTACACTTTTTCTGAGAGATCTTCGAGTTTGAAACAACATAATGGGATTGCGTCTGACTTCGTTGGCAGCGATTTGTATTCTTTGCCACAACTCTTCACACGAGCCAATAGATTCTTTGTAAACTATATCTTTCATTCGAGACCAAATAGAAAAATCAAGAGGATTGAAGTCCGGACTTCTGGATGGCCAAGCAAAAATGCTTAGATGGCCAATCCAGCGATTTGGAAAAACTGCATCTAAATATGCACGCACTGGCCAAGAAAAATGCGGTGGGGCTCCGTCGTGCATGAACCACGTCTCTTCTTAAATAAAGTGGAACTTCTTCAAGCCGTGGAAGCATTTTTACTTGGCCACCCAGAAGTCCGGACTTCAATCCTTATCATTTTTCTATTTGGAAGAATCTATTGGTTCGTGTGAAGAGTTGTGGCAAAGAATACAAATCGCTGCCAATGAAGTCAAACGCAATCCCAATATGTTGTTTCAAACTCGAAGATCTCTCAGAAAACGTTGTGTAAAGTGTGTAAATGTCAGCGGTGGTTTCTTCGAACACTGACTTTAAATCATTATTACGATTTCATTTGTTTTATTGTTAATTGTTGTAATAACACGAAGAAACACTTGGTTTGTTTCGCTTTTAATTTCTCGTATTATTAAAACATAGTGTTCGTTAACTCGATTTTTCTCGAAAACGGATCGAGATACTGAAATGAAACAAGAATACATAATTAATGGAAAAATGATTGCTCTTTCAGGTTTTGAATCAAGGTTCATGTTAGACATACAGGGTAAAAAGTTATTAACTAAATTTTTGGTAAAATTGGTCGTCTGTATTTCCGAAACTATCAACTTTCGGATAAGGCATGTTCGCGCCAATGGTCACCATTTCACATGTAGTATCTTCAGCTTTCGATTTTCCCATTGTTAAAGAATCACCCTGTATATGTTCCATTTCGCATGGGGACCTGGGAATATATGGAATAGAATGTACTGATTATGCTTCAGCCTGTGGATTAGGCAACACTTTATTCATATCCCGTCGTAGCACTAGCTCGTCGTGTTTTTAACTGTTTCTTAATGAGAGACGGAATTTTTTAAAGAATTTAGATAGTGGTATGAGTAATTAGATAATCGCAAACTAAGCGGATGTACACATTTGTGCATTGTTTCTTGTGATTAAGTCCACGAACAACTTCCTAAATAAATTTCAGAAAATATGAAATGTTTGTTGCATGTGAGAAACATTTAGAGAAACTCAAAAAAACGTTGGTGCGTGGTGTCCCAGAAAACCAAAAGAATGTATATATCAAAATTTTGGAACCTTAAAGGATAATTAAAGATAATCTAGGAATACTTACAATTAACAAAACATTGCTCATACGTTCAAATCCTGCTTCATTTTTATTATAGGACAATATTAACTATTCCTAAGTTGCTTCAGAAACATTAAATACGCTTTTCCTAGGAAACTGTTAATGTAGTAGATTTAAAACATGAGCTTTCACTTAATTTTTTTTTAAGGATTTCCAATGTTTTATTGATTTTGTTTCCTTAGAGGTGCATAATTTTGTAGATTTTCTTTGTAGGCGCAATCTGTTGTTGCAGATTTACGTAGGTCGGTCGTCCTTCTTCTGTCATAGCCCAACGATGGGCGCCATGAAGCAGATTTTGCTCGGTTTGGTTAGCTCTCGGTGAAATTGACCTACTTTCATCTCCCGTCAGCATCATGAGAGTGTTGTAAACCCTCATAATGGGTCCGGAAGTGGTGTACCTGTCTGGGTCTCATGCGTTTTCCTTTTGACGTTAGCTCTTGGGGACCGGACGTTAAGGAAAGACGCGGAGATTTGCGGTCTCCCTCCATTGTGAGTTCGACTTACCTTGGGTTGATGATCCACGCTATAATTTGTGTCTTTTGGTTGTCCTTCGACGTGTACTGGCACTTGGCTTTATTAAAAGTAAAACGTTTTGTGTGACGGGTTTTTGAACCCTGTACAGCACTGGCAGGTCTATTGTGAATGGTCCCTGTGGAGTACGTAAGCTTCTTTGAAGCTTGTGAAATACTGTTGTGTAAAGTTATGAGAGCGTTGCGCTCGGATTAGGTAATTTTTATGAGATTTGTAACTCCGATTGCGGTTTAAAATATATGAGATTTAGAAATGTTTTTTAAAATTAATTGTAATACAATATAGAAAATGCGATGCGAATTCTTAATAGTCCGTTGAGTACATTCTCTGGCCAGGCATACTATGCTCTGGTTAAATAACTGCAAGTTGTTCTGTTTTATTGGTTAGGCAAAACTATTTTCATAAAAACATTACCCGTGACTGATCCTTTCCAAACAAGGGTTAATTTCATTAATTTTTTATTCTTTCTTAAAAAATACTCAAATAAATAAAAAGAGAAGTTCAGGGAAGTGCATCTCAGTTCCGACGGAACCAGCATAAAATCCAATTGAAGCCAGCAAGGAAGATGCATTGTTTTGTAAACTAATTTCGAAT
Source organism: Anoplophora glabripennis (assembly GCF_000390285.2). Lineage (NCBI taxonomy): Eukaryota > Metazoa > Arthropoda > Insecta > Coleoptera > Cerambycidae > Anoplophora > Anoplophora glabripennis. The sequence continues at coordinate 370,726 of NW_019416874.1, forward strand.
TTATCCCCCATGCAGAAAACAGTCGTTATTAAAGTCTGGCTTTGTTCTAAGACGCGAAGTTTTCAAAACGGCGAGTATTAAATTATCAATTGTCTGTCGGGCCGAACAATGCCAGTTTTATTTGTTCACGCTCGATGTTTTTTTTAGCTCCCCGAGTTGTCTTTTTGTTGAAGACGTTAATTTGTTCGCCGAGTTATCGCGCCCTTTTTGTTTCGAATTTTTCGTACCAAAATTACGCACAACATTTAAGCGGCACAATTAGGCGCCCATTCGTCTTGATTTTTATTAATTGCGCAACTTATTTCACGCAAGACGAGGAAGAGAGCGCGAAATCCCTTTGTAAATTCGAGGAATTCTTGAAGACGCCTGTCTATTGTGCGGGCTGATATTTGCGCTACTTTTAATTACAAAGTGTCATTTGCAAATGGGTTGCGATCTTCGCGCTGGTCGCTTCTAATTGTTCAGTAATGCTGAAAGCTGCGGAGCTGTGCTAAAACTGACGCTCGATGTTGTTATCCAGATTTTCCATAACCGTCACCCAAAAAACTAATACTATATTCTACAGCCCTGAAATCCGTTTACAATGAGGTATTAGATGGATGATCATCTGATTGAAATATTCTATGGCCTCGATCGGGTTTTCGATTGCGTTCCACCAATCGTATAGTCTTTCCGAAGTCAGTTGAAGATGTATAAAAACGCGTAGCAATAAAAGTTAATGCGTTTCATAGGTATCCCTAAAAAAGTTTTCTGCTAAAGATAAAAAATTATAATAATTTATATACAGTACGCGCCTACAGTATGGAATTCAGTAAAAACGAAACAAATTTTTTTTGGGAAAAATCCTCGTACATTCAATCGTCATTTACTCGAAAACTTTCCTATGTAAGATGTCAACATTTTAATACTGTCGGATCGACAATGAAAGAAACGATCTTTCAGAATCAAGAAAAAAATAGGGGATTGCTATTTTAAAAAAATGTCGATGACGTCATTACTCGAAAACACATGACGGTAGAAAATCGCCTTTTATGCTAAAATATGTATTTTTTTAATTAAAAATCGACCTGTTCGAGGATTTTTCCCAAAAAAAATTGTTTCGTTTCTACTGAATTTATTCCATACTTTAGGCGCGTACTGTATAATGTGTAGAAAATTTCTATTATATGTACATTTGTCCAACATATTTTAATTATTTATGTCCTCAAACAATTTTATTAAACTGATGGTAAATTTCGTTATGTTCCGTGTATTAGTAAACAAAATATTCTCTTATTTCTCCCTTTTGCAATTGTAATATGAATGATATATTAAAATTAAACACCATTAATCACACCATTAAAATTGTGATTAAAATCACACCAAATTCCGCATTGCTGCACTGCATTGCTAGGCCATTTGTTGACAATTGAATTTATGGCCAGGTGGGCCAGTGCGGCTCAGTTTGTGCCGCGTTTGCCTGCACGCTCATTATTCCGCTGGGCGACCAGTGTATAGCTAAATAAATATGGGCACAAGTTTTTTAAACATTTCAATGCCCAGTTGCTGCGTCAGCGATCGAACTTGGTACATACTGCCAACCTCTTGGTTTTTCAATTGAGATCGGAAAGACTGTACCTATGTAATCATGCCTCATGGCTGGAATTCTCTGTGACGTCAGCTGAAGCGGTTTCGTTGGCGATCACACCACAAGCGTAGATGAAATTGTGTCATTACATAATTTTTAGCTTCCGTGTTTTTGTAAGTTTTACGTTGGTTTTGTTTACTTTCTGCTGTGTTTACTTTTGTTTACTTTCAGCTGTATTTACTTTATTTTGAATAGAATTTTCCATATTACTTTCTGACATAGTAAGATTTCTATCCACCGTGACGCTTCAAGCTTGTGAAATTTCCATCTTCATCTATCAGTAATATGGCTCAAGTTCTGTGGTAACACTGACTGGTAATAATTTTAGATATATAGCTATGTATTTTGCAAGGAACATTTCATACTGTATGCATTCCAGTATAATCTGCGATGTGTTTGTGATGTTTTTTGAATGTAAAGCTAAATATTTTCTATATAATTCTATATTCAATTTGTCGACAGCGACAAATGTTCTCTGTGTATTTGTTTTTCTATTAGGAATGAATGGCTGTTGCTAGAATAACATAGACCAACAAAATGTAACTTTTTTTTGGAAGCAGAAACTTGAATATATGTTTCCGAAGGATTTAGATGCGCTGAATCCGAATCTGGCAGCAGAATTGCTCTATCACGTCAGGTTTTTGAGATATCCTAACCTAAATGTGCAAAAATACTGTTTTTCGTCATATTTGATGTTATGATATCTATTCTTTTTCAAAAAACTAATACATTGAATCTAAAAGTACAAGGCTCCCTCCTTCGAATGCCGTTGAGTCAAATATCTTTTTTTTTTCGTTGAGATATCACATGTTGAAATTTTAATTTTCTCAGTTTCTTAATATGCGAAAATCTACTAAGGATCCCTTAGACATCAAGCATTAGTCAATTGCAATTCAGAAACTTCATACCCATACGGTTTGTGGGTTTGGAGTTGGTGGGCTTGGGGTTTGTAAGCTTGGAGTTTGTAGGTTCGGGTTTTGTGGGATTGAGGTTTGTGGGTTTAGGTATTGCGGGTTTGGGGTTTGTGGGTTTGTGGATTTGGAGTTTGTGAATTTGAGTTCGTATGTATTGAANTGAATAGAATTTTCCATATTACTTTCTGACATAGTAAGATTTCTATCCACCGTGACGCTTCAAGCTTGTGAAATTTCTATCTTCATCTATCAGTAATATGGCTCAAGTTCTGTGGTAACACTGACTAGTAATAATTTTAGATATATAGCTACGTATTTTGCAAGGAACATTTCATACTGTATGCATTCCAGTATAATCTGCGATGTGTTTGTGATGTTTTTTGAATGTAAAGCTAAATATTTTCTGTATAATTCTAAATTCAATTTATCGACAGCGACAAATGTTCTCTGTGTATTTGTTTTTCTATTAGGAATGAATGGCTGTTGCTAGAATAATAATCTACAAAGAATTAAACTCAAAATTTTAAATACAGTCACAAGGCAGGATGATTATAATACAAGGCTTTTGTTAAAAATCTGTTTATTAAAAACGCTGGAATTCTTTGCTTTATATCTCAGATTTTTTTTTAGAAAAATTATTAATTTCGGAAATTTGTTAAAATCAATGTTCGTCTCGGATATTAGTATACACTCGATGACTTAAGGGTATTGTGCAAAACCATACTTATCGTATCAACTTCGACGTCACCTGGTACATGGGTGTTGCATAATAATGAAAACGTAATATTGACAGATGTTAGAAGGAAGCGTAAAAATAAGCGCTTATAGGTGGGGAATTCTGGAAGGAAGCCTAGATAGTGGAAGTGAGAATTGCGCAGAGTGAAAAGTAAGACGATCGGTGCACGGTGAAAATATATAAGTAGTGAAAAATCAAAAGTGTTTAACCGGTATTAGTTAGCAGGTAATTATTCTCTAAGTACTTTGTTGTTAATTGTTCTATGTAATCTTATGATTGTGATGATTATAGACGTTTCATGATAATAATTCTGTATATGTTTAGCCTTCATTGTCTTACGCTCAGGGGCGTATATTTTTCTAATATAAAATTGTTACAATTATTATTAAAGATTGCTCATTATTTATTACATGTTAAAATATGTATATATTGTCGTGACTGCCCGGATATTGCAATAACAACTCCTTTGTTTCACATTTAACTTGTTTTGTCATGATTACGTTGTTCGAAAAACAAGTAATAAAGCATTTCTTGTGCTCACTTTATGTCATACGCATATAAGAGCCTTGTTGAATTTACTAACATTTTCGCCCGTGAGGAATGAATCTGTAAAAAGAATAATTAAATACAAAAAAAAAATTGCTAAAACAGATCTTCCGAAATCTCAACTCATAGCTGGATTGCCTCCCGTATGGGACTCCAGTACCTTCCGGCCCTGCCGGCTAACTAACACCAAACCTCTTCAGTTTTACTTGGAAGTGTGTATGTCTAATTCGAGTGAGGTGACATTTAGTGACACATTAAATAAGTCAGGTCTTAATTATCATTAGCAAAGGATCTTAATTTATGCCTTTTGTTAGCGGTTGTTTTGTATTTATATTTGGGTAGTTAGAGCAACGATCGTGGGTTTCTCTGCCATGCTCTTTCCCCACAGGAGCTCTAGGTGAGCCTGGCACTCTCATTTTATGTTAAATGGTTGTTAATGTTTTTGTTGTTCTTTCTATTTGTCACATGTTTAATTTGAAGACTGTTGTACGTAAATAATAAAGTTAAGTGTATTTACTCTGCTTTTGTTTTATAAAATTAAACCATACTTCCCCTCTTTAAAGTTTGTAGCCAGCGTCTTCCGGTCAATTAAAAAATAGCTATATACAACGTAGTTATTCCTTATGACGATCACATATTTTTGGCCACAACTACGTTTATTTGTTATTTTTTCGATCGAACCCGGGGTTGTTTTACTACAGTATATTACTTTTTCTTTTCGCAATATTCTTCGAAAAATTATTTGCTTTTTCATATCTTTTCCTGGTTTTCGTTCCATCACTGGTGGCAGCAGCCGCTTCTTTGTTATCGACTGTAATATTTTCTTCATCACTTTCATCTTTATGTATCTTTAAATGACTTGGTTAAAATACTCGTACATTACAGATTCTAGGAGCAATAGCTTATTTTTCTAAAATTTCTAAACTGTCATATGCATAAAGTGAATTAGTTCTTCATTCTACTATGGTCACAAATACTAAGCAAGTTGATGGCGTCTTCCCGCATAACCAGAAGTGGTACGTGGACGTCATTATTTTAGTTGAGAAGGGCATGCCCGAAATCCCGGTCTCCCAAATTTTCAAAATTCAAATCGAAGTAGTCTCTGAAATAATTCTAATGGGCCGTCACCGTGAGACACCCTGTATACTGAGCTTTTTACCGAGCACACCCCTTCTTTCCGAGCTAAAAAGTAATTGAACACAGATATTTTCTACAGGGGCAGCCCAAAAACAGTCTTTTTTCATTTTTTCCGATTTATTTTCCGAATTGTTAAATCTCCTTTGGTAACTATCGCTCTTTAAGCCGGTTAATCCTTTAAGTGGCAGAACGTGATTTTAATTTGTCTAATATATTTTAGTATATGGTTTTATACTATATATTTTCCTTATTTTTTTTTACTACTGGTATATTTTTTTAAGGTGGGAAATTATATTCCCAAAGACGTTTTAGTAAACAAACTATACCCATTAATTTTCTGGGTGATATATTTCCCACCTACAATAAAATAAAGGATCTCTTACCATTACACTATTTATAGCCTAACAGTAATTATACAAACATATAATTAAGATTTATGAAACGGAATAAAACTGTTTTTACCTAAACTACTTACGTTACAAGTTAGACAATGTTACAAAAATGTATATTTCTGCCCGTATTTGAATTTGTCGAAAGAAAATTTAGAGGCCATAGCTTTCTCCTACTCTATGAGTATAGCTAAAACTGTAGAAAAGTTTGAAATTAAAAAAAAAACAAATTTACCACACCGCCCAAACTCCTCCATTGGTGGTGTAGAGATGGTGAGTGGACTTCATAATTATACAGAATTTCAAATTTGAAGTCATTATCTCTAATATTTATATTTCTTTTTATTTTCAATTCTAGAGGAATTGAAAATTTGTTAGAACTTTATATAAGAAAATAATCCTAAAATCATTATTTTGAGTAATTTCAGTACGGCTATTAGTTTATGACCTATTTTTGCAGTTTCTATGGAAAGTACAGATATTATTGTAGCCAAATACCGAATATTAACTTTGTTCCTCAATATTTTCATAATAAAAAATATAAATAAAGTAGAAGTGGAAACATAAGCTTACCAAGTTTTCTAGAATTTTAACTACATTATAATAAAAACTGCAGTCAAATTTTAAATTCTTACACACTATACTAGAAATAATGGATATAGTGGTGATTGTACTTATCCGTTTTTCCACAAATTTTCAATAATTTCCTTTGTTTTGTATAAAAACGTAAACACAAACAACCATATCACGTATTCTTAAAAAACATGCGCTCTAAATGGTATACTGGGATAATAATTTCCCACCTCCCACTCCCTAATCTAAGTGAGCGTTTCTAAGATAATTCTAAAGATGACAGCACATATATCTAATGTTGAGTTTCTGGGATAGTAGTTTTCCAGTGAAGCATTCGAGGGTTATATTTTAATAGGTGGGAAACTATTATCCCAAAAAACATAAAGAAGGTATTCATATTTTTCTAAATTTTACATCTCATGTTAATAACTGTGATCCATAACCCTAGTGTTTTATTAAACCTTGTTCCGTGGAAACGTATGGATGATTCATGTTATGTTTTCTTTATTATCTTTTCTCGTTCCGCTCTTGCGGTTGCCAGCAAGTTACTTCAAGACGTTCGCGGCGGAAAAAAGAACGAAGGGTAGAAGAACGGCGCGACTGCCGAAAAAATAAATTAACGCAGATAGCACACATGACAGTGCGAAATAGGCCCGTTGGATTTGAGGTGGGGCCGGCTATTTATCATTATTTATTTGGGTGCCTGCAGACTTACATTCGCGGCTGTACCATTTAATACATCCCAACGTAACCCACGTAACACACCCCATTTATCAAGGTCCGTTTATTACTGCCTAACTCTATCTTGATTTATTCTCTCGTCCATATTTTTCTCACCTTCTAAACTCGAGGAGATCCTTCAAGGAGCTGCGCCGCGATTTTTATTCATTACGTGCGCCCTTTGCATTCGGTTTCCGTTTCCCTTTATGGTGGGCGTCGCCTTTATTTCGCATTTGTTAGCGTTTGATCCCACAAAACCTGAAGTTCAGTTGGCAAAATTATTCCGAATTAATACAAAGTCAAGATCAAAATAGAATTGGAAACGGCAATATAGAGGGCATGGGTGTATCTACATTATTTGCTTGGGTGGGCTCAAGGTTGCAAGTTCTAGATAGGGCTCTAAAAAAACTCGGAATATAAAATTTGAACACGTTTTGATTTGTTTATAAAAAACGGCAACCCAGTCACCGTTATGACAAAATATGACAAAGATGATAATATTACATCTTTTTTTCTGGGGTGGGCACCAGGCTTCCTAGGGTGGTCCGTTCACACTCCTGCCCCCCCTAGCTACGCCCATGATTCAGTTTTAATGTCACTAATTTTAATGGAAGATAGAGTGATATGAATAGAATGCGAATACGCTGAAGAAAAAAATTAAAAATCAATATTTAAATTCCTTTTCGGACCACTCCTGACCGCTGACCTACAAAGATTTATCGAGAGTGAATCTTGTATTCGGTCACTAACCTAGCTTTTATTGCGTTTTTAATCTGTAGTGAACGACAAAAACAGACCTTTTTACCTAGACATGAATGAATAAGGCATTTTTTTACATTTTAAATATTAACAAGTATTATTTTTTTGTTAACAAAAAAAATGTATAAGGATAATAATTGTTTTCAAATGTTAGGTTATAAAATTTAGTATTTTTAATATTGTTAACGTATTCTCTACGTTTTATAATTGAATGTGTTTTTAGTATAATGTTCAATTAACTATTCAGTTTGTAGTACGTATACCTTTTTGTGTGACTTGCTTTTTAAAGAGTATGGTATACCGAGTGTTTGTAAATAAGTGCGAAATATTTTAAGGTGTGGTTGCCCAAGTTATTTTGTGAAAAAAGTCCATATAAACGTAGGTCGAAATACGCTTCTTTTCCTAGATACAGTGTTTAAATTTATTTTTTTTATTTATCTTTATTAATTATTATGAGTTTTAAAAATATTAACTTGAAATTTGGAAAACGCTTTCGAGGGATAAATGTGCATTTTTGGGATGATCCGAATATTTCTACTTGCACCAGTGGCGTTCGTGTGATAATGCCACAACATTTTATAATAAAAAAATGGTACGCCACTGACTTTTTCCAGTTTTGATATTTTTTTAGAAATCCGCCATCAATTCTGAATAAAATTGGTTTTTTGAATTTTTTTCGTAGGCTGCACCGTTTTTGAAGAAAACAATAAAATATATTTTATTGCAAGTTGTGTATTTTAAATTTCTATTGATATATTATCTAGTAGTTGCTGTCAATATTTCTAAATAAAATACAGCAATCAAATTTCCAGTCAATATCTTTAAAACTCTTTGAAATAATTAATAAAAATAAAATTTTTTTAAAATTTAATCACATACAATATTTCGACCTACGTTTATATGAACTTTTTTCATAAAATAACTCCGGCAACCACCCCCTAATATATTTCGCACTCATTTACAAACATCCCGTACGTGGTACCTACCTATTTAAAAAGACAGTACGTCTAAAAAACACTCATTCATTCGTCCATAGCACTTTCTTAATAAATTGTTAGGATTCGCTGTACTTTGTTTATGAAACCAATTGCAAAATTCTAGACGACTGGGGAAATCAGCTGTTTCGATTCAACCTTCGAACGCTCTATAGTCCGCAGGCGNATATTTCTAAATAAAATACAGCAATCAAATTTCCAGTCAATATCTTTAAAACTCTTTGAAATAATTAATAAAAATAAAATTTTTTTAAAATTTAATCACATACAATATTTCGACCTACGTTTATATGAACTTTTTTCATAAAATAACTCCGGCAACCACCCCCTAATATATTTCGCACTCATTTACAAACATCCCGTACGTGGTACCTACCTATTTAAAAAGACAGTACGTCTAAAAAACACTCATTCATTCGTCCATAGCACTTTCTTAATAAATTGTTAAGATTCGCTGTACTTTGTTTATGAAACCAATTGCAAAATTCTAGACGACTGGGGAAATCAACTGTTTCGATTCAACCTTCGAACGCTCTATAGTCCGCAGGCGCGTAGGGCGACGAATTAACGGGAGTTAAAGGGTAATTTGCTTATTTTTTAAAACGCCGAGTAAATTTTTTTTTCGATTTTCTGTCCTTACTAGGCCTTCCGAAAGCGTGGTAAAAATTAATAACATTATGACTGAATCACCTTGTATTATAAATATATTTTACTTATGCTGCGGTCTGTAGATTAGGCAACGCTTTGACCAGATGAGTGGTTTCTCTATGGCAGGTAATATTTCGTAGTCTTTTTTATATACAGGGTGTCTCGCTTAAAAGTGAAACAAGTCTGCAACTCGTGTATCGTTCGACCGATTTGAATACACTTTTTTTGTTGGATACACCTTCAGAAAATCTGTCTCGTACATATCTCGTGTTCTCTGAAATTCGATACCGTGGCCGACTATAAAGCAATTTATATGGCTAAAAATCAGAAAATCATATTAGGGATTTTTTTATCAAAAAATTGATCAGAACCCCAGAAAAACCTACAGACCAAATTTTCGTTGTGATAGTGCACAGGGTACTCAGGATAATTAGTGTGATTTTCCTAATGGCAATGAAATGAAAACTACAATTTGAAAATAAGTCACTTTTGAAAATAATTTGTCTATTTTGAAATATTCTACGGTTTCGAGTTTCAGAGAACACGAGGTATATAGGTAGATATTTTGAAGTTGTATCCAACAAAAAAAAGTTTATTCAGATCGGTCGAACGGTATACAAGTTACAGGTTTGTTTTACTTTTAAGCGGTGTGTAATATGCAGGTTAGGACGATTCAAGTTACAACAGACATCAATTTTTCAAGATGATGCTTTAACAATTCACGTGGTGCAATATTAAAAATTTTCGTGTCATCAACACATATGTGTTTGTTGAAGTTAAGGCAGTAGGATATATCATTAATATAAGTGTTAAATAATAAATAGTACACCCACAATTGAACACTGAGGAACCCCAGAATGCACTAAATTGTGTCAACTTTTATCCTTAACATTGAACAAATCGTAGTCTGTCAAGATGAATTAAAAACTTTCGTCATATCGGTAGAAGTTATTTCAACCCGATTCTAATTAGTCAAACCTAAGTGCGACCCTGATTTGCACGGATTAGGACTGGTCGTACTTTGAACAAGAAGATAAGAAGGAGAGAATAACAACTGTCACGATGCAGTAACGTTGCTGCTTTTATTCTTCATTATTCTTTGGTAACATTGTGCTCGTCACTTATTTCAGTTGGACAATTATTTGTCCTTATTTTATTTCAGCTTTTCCGTTTCTTTCTGTAATTTAAAACGGTTAATTTAAGACGGTATATAATTAATTTAATAGTCTCCGGTCACAGTTTAAAAAGAAGTTTCGGAGGCAGGAAGTTAATTGGTTAGTTAGCGGTTTTAATGGACTTGAAAAAAGTGAAAAACGGCAGTGTCATTTAGTGTGGCCGACATAATGTATAACAAATCGTCCGAAAGCTACATTTACTTACTATTACACGGGTTTTTAGAGACTAATTGCCTGTAAGACAAATTACATTGTTATGTAATTGGTACGAATAATTAAAAGCAGTAATAAAATTACAAAAAATAATTTTAATTATAAAAATGACTTGTATAACTTTGTTTCAAGTTGCCAATTCTAGAAAATTTTATTCAGAATGAAGGATTTCATCCAGTAATTGTAACGTTCATAGACTGAAAAATTTGACTTTCATTACAAAGTCACACAAAAAAAAGTTGTCTGTACTTTTGCCGACGTTTAAAAAAACAGATTATAGCCAAATTTGGTATACGGGGGTTTTTGGGGTCGCTGATCACGAATTCGAGGTCAATTTTTCAAAATTCAGGTTGGCGGCCGACCAAATTTTCAAAAAATAACACATTCGCGCCAAATTTGGTATAAGGGGGTTTTCGGGGTCACTGATCACGAATCCGAGATCAGATTTACAAAATTCGTGTTTAAAAATTTAATCAATTACCTATGTACTTTATTACCTGATATTAGGCAGAAAACCCGTGAATAGATCTTTTATAGAAAAAAGTACATGATATAGCCAAAAAAAGGTTAAAATATGGTTGGGTACTCAGGTTATAAAGTAAACAAAAATATTATAAAATGAATTTCGCAGTTCTGACCTCAAATACGTAATCAGCGACTCCGAAAACCCCCGTATACCGAGTTTGGCGCGAATGTGTTATTTTTTGAAAATTTGATAGGCCATCTTGAATCCGCCATCTTGAATTTTGCAAAAATTGACATCGGACCCGTGATCAGCGACCCCAAAAACCCCTGTATACCAAATTTGGCACGAATCTGATATTTTTTGAAAATTTGTGATATCTGACCTTAATTATCTAATTTTTTTGAGGTTAGAAAAAGAACCATCAATTCTGACCGTGGATTCACGTTCGGCGGGGTCTTAACCATATAAATAAACCTTTGAATATAGAAAAAAATGTCTTTTGTATCTATCCTAGCACTTTTTCGTGAGTTTTTGCTATTTCTGACCTGTTTTTTGAGGTTAGGAAATACCTGTGATGTGACAGCTGAATTCTGACACCTGATTTGTGACTAGGAGACAAAACTACGACGGATAACATATGTCGCATGAAAAGTACAGACAATGTTTTTTTGTGTGGCTCTGTTATTTAGTTCTTTAGTTATGTTAATTTTTAATTTTTTGTTCAAAATATTCACTAACATATTTTTCAAATGTTTCGTCAACAATTTTCAAATGTAACCACCACTGTTTTTTATTTATAATTTTCTACTTTTATGTTTATTACATTGATTAAATTCTAGAAAATCTATTTTTTATTTTTTTGCGTTCGTCAATTGTATTGTCATCCAAATCTTATTAAATCATGGCCTACTAAACATTATTATAATTTTTCTAAAATTTCTTCCACATCGAAATCGATATAAAATATGAGACTATAGTTTTTCATATTGTTTTGCATTCGTTGTTTTGATCTTAACTCCCTGGTAGGGGTGGGTGTGGATTTAATTTGCATAATTATATTTCTTTCTAATGCTCAAAATATTATATTAAAATGTTTCCTCGAAATATGTACAAATTGTTGCTTCTCATTATAAAGCTTTACCTTATCTTCACTTTTTCATCGTTTTTTAGGGGATATTTATTATAGCGTTTTACTAAAAAATGCTCTGGTAGATTGATTTTTTGGCTGCGGATTCGGATTCAGTATCAAAAAATACACAAGATATCTGTACTCATGATACAGAAATTTTTTTTTTTGAGGGGTTGTGTAACTCTTTTAAGTGGCTAAATTCTTGCCGTTTGTTTCCCAGAACCCGCCACTGAAGTGTGTAATTTTGCCCAACACCCTGTAAACAGGGTGTTCCTGAAATAGGGTCATAGAGGGCATGAAAATAAGCAACTTTTATTAAGTAATACTTCTGTTTTCGAGAAAATTAATTAAGAAAATTAATCATAAATGTAAGCCGATCCTGTGCATCTTGTGCACGTGAGTTGTGTGTTGCTGTATTACTTAGGCGGCGTATAAAACAACTAACAGTGCCGTATGGCGTGTACTACGGGAACAATTATAACACCCCTATCATCTACAAAGGGTTCAGGCATTAAATAACAATGATTTTCAGCCCTGTGATTTTCGTCATCAAGTGGCACAAGATCCGGATTTTACAAGCAAGGCGCTTTTTACTGATGAATGCTGTTTTACTAGAGACGGCATACTAAATTTTCACAACATTCACTATTGGTGTGATGCATATACTCACATTGTTTTTGGTGACAGAATTTTAATCGTCGTTTGGAAGCATGTTTATTAGCACATGGAAACAACAGCTTCCATATCAAATGCACAGCTGGTTGCCGCGCCAATGACGGCTTTAGATTTGTTTAAATCATCATGTGAATTTTTTTTTTTCAATTAACGCAATGTTTTAGATTTAGACTATCAGTTGCTTAATAAAAGTTGCCTATTTTCGTGCCCTCGTCACCCTTTTCAAGGACCATACTTATTTCAGAAAATCCCTTACAGTCTCTATTATGAAAAGGATTTATTTATGATTATAATTTATTATTTCATTTAAATAGTTGTTTATTTTAATTATCAGTTACAAAAAGCCAATGGACTCGAAATGAGAGATTGAATGATTACGATCTTTATGAAGTTGTCAAGACCGGTTCCATTTGGAAACGGATTTATGGCAAAAGAAAAAAACAAACCATCTAAAGCACCGGACGGCCGGGGTACAACAAGAAAATTAAATTAGTTCGACGTCGGGCGTCGCGGCTGACAGTTCCATAATACAAAGCGATATTCATCATTTAAAACTACGTTGAGCGTCACGAAGCGGCCGCGCCGCGGCGCCCAGCCATCCAAGGTGGCTTCGGTCTGAGCTCGCATTACGGCCGACGTCAATTTTGTCAAGTTATGATGGATGGTTCGCGGTAATTGATTTGCTATGTAAAATAGCGGCCCGACATCCTCCTCGACGCGTCGTGTGCGGAGTACGATCGGGCGGTCGATCGGAGGTAATAGTACGTTGATCAGGAAGGGCCTTGTTAGCGGTTAAGTAGATTTAGGACACCTCGTTCGTTTAATGAACGGCGGTTGGCTACACTGAGAGAAGAAGAGCGGTTTTAATCATCAGTCCTTGATGGAAATTAACGATCGAAACCTGTTTATTTTATGGGTTGAGAGGGCCATCAATATCTCCTCAAATAGTAAGGATTAATTCGATCATTAGGCTTGATTGACTTGACCGTTACCAGCTAGATTATAAGGCACCAACGTTCCGAATGTGACGTCATTTCGACAAAACTGAATGATGAAGAATTTATGATTGATGTATTATAAAAAAGTCAATGGAATAAAATATATATCAAATACCTATCACTCCGTAGCTAAAGTATGTACATATTGCAGATTAGCTTCTGAAAATGGAAAATTATACAAGGTCTTTACAAATTTGAAGAACATATGGAGGGTAATTAAAGTGTATAACACAATTGGCAGAAATATTTTTTGCAATTAGAATGTTTTTTCCCAAGTGAGTTGCATAATTAAACTGAAAAAAATATTTTCAATTCATTATTTAACACCCTTTTCAGGGTGTTACTGACGATTGGGAAAATCAGCTGGTTCTAAAGCCTGAGCTTTTTGAAAATGGTACGGGTTGAGTGAATTCTCGCGCAATATCCGCCAAACTTTGGTTTGTGATATCTTCAATCGTCTTGAAATTGTTCTTGTGGAAATAGTAGGCTGCTCCGCGACTAAATTTAAAACAGCCTTTACAACATTTAAGTCATTTTGTCGCAGGTTCTCTGCGCGGTATGATAGACCCCGTGTTACGTAGACGTTGAACGGCTTGTACAATTGTCCGCGGGCTTGGGAAGTTCTGTCGATCAGGGAAACGCCTCCGATATTCAATTGCAGCGGCATTTGCGTTCTGTACACACTCTTCGTATAAAATCACCATATCCACATATTCGGCATTCGTATACAAAGCCATCTCGACCAACACTTTAAACAATCCGAAATAAACTAAACTAAGGGTTTCGTGTGTCTTTCCAATCCACATCCCCTTTCCATCTGTATGGTGTGATGTTCACTCTTTTGCGGGAAAAATGCGGGAGTAGATTTGAATAAACACTTTAAATTGTTAATGGTTTGTAACCGTATTTTGTATATTCGGGTATTTAGTGTGCCGACTTTTTTTATTGGATAAAATACGGTGTGCCTACAAACCTCTGCTTTATTTACTTTCTTTTAACGAAAGTTGACTTCGAGAAGTCAGACTTGTTAAAACATTTTGCACAAAGATAATATAATTGTTAAAATTATTTATAATAAAATGCAGCATGCTCCTTTATTTACTTGCATACGTTTAACTCGGAACCCAAAGTAAATGTGAACCACAGATTATGATGTGCACTTGGCAACGCTGTTCGCTTCATCTGACGACTGATTCTTGATATTACCTTACAAAATTTTCCGAGCATCCGGGCATTTGGCATCTGGCCGCCCTCTTAGCGGGAGTTATGGGTTGATTTCCTTCATTTTTAAAAGTTGAGTAAATTTTTTTTTTCTGATTTTCTGTCTTTATTAAGCCTTCCGAATACGTGGTTAAAATTAATGACATTATGATTGAATCAAACCGTATAACGTGTAGAAAATTTCTATTATATGTTGATTTGGCCAACAACATATTTTAATTATTATTTATGTCCTCAAACAATGTATATTGATTTTGGTTATAACATATCAAAAAAAATTACATTTTCATTAAAATGGATTACTGTACCAAATTCCGCATTGCTGCACTGCACTGCTAGATAATTTGTCAACAACTGAAAATGCTTATTAAATATCCTGTATAATAAAACAAACTTTTGAATTCGATTTAGAAATTATACATTTTAAAAATTTTAAGTTTGAAAGCAAAACCTTTAAATAACGTTGCATGTCAAGATAATAAAATAGCAAGAGAGATACACAAAATATATGGACATATTTGAGTGAACCTACTAAATAAAAATGTCAAATTAGTAATTTTTAATGGATATTAATTTGGTTTTTTACTTAATCTGTTACTGGTTGTTGAACAAATCATGTTTTTCTTTGTTCAGATTTCTAATCGGTTTTGTTAAGAAACATACTAAAGAGTAACTCAAGAAGACCTTGAATTTTGAATCGCGCGACATTTCCGTCAGTCAATTGTTTGTTTAGTCAGCATTATTTGGTAGCTATGCACACATGGACATTAATGAAAATGCCGCATTACGTCTTAGAAGTACGTTTATTAATTGCAAAGGTCCCATTTACAAGAATGGAGAACATTTTACACATGACATGAATATTTTGATGTGCAGAATCATCCGTAGTGACCCGCTATTGAAATTTTTTATCGAAAAACGAAAGAACCTTTGCAGACGTCGTCGTCCTATACCAGTGTTACAAGATTTATCAAACATAAACCGCAGCAGTCTATTTCAATCCTTCAGTTAATCACAAATCTAGTACTACTTCTAGGTTTGTGCAATTAGTTCGGTTAACCTAGAAAAAGGCGGTAATAATATTATTGTTATTATAGAGTTGTTTACTTTAAAAAAAATAAACAAAGGCTTTTTGGGTAAGGACAATATTACTCTCTCTTCTCTTCTTCTTCTTCTTCTTCATCTAGTGGTTGGTCCTTTAAAAGTCCCATAGCACTGCGGCCTAATTAGGCCTATTGTGCGTCCCACTACTAGTCCTATTCAGCAAGTAGATTTGTCCTTTTTACAAAGTCCAAAAGCTTCCTTGCTGACACTTCTCTCAGCTCCTTGGGTTCCAAATAGGGTCTCCCAAGGAGCGCCATTCTGCTACGTGCAAATCCCGGGCACTCGCCCAGGATATGCAGAGAAGTTTCATCCGCCGATTCACATCCTCGGCAGACCGGACTGTCTACAAGCTTTAGTCTATGTAGATGTTTCTTAAAGTGACAGTGTCCCGTTATGAGTCCTGTCACTCTCCTGAGCCGGATTCTATTCAAGCTCAGTAACTCAATCGCTCTTCCATTCGAAGGATACTCCATAAGCTCCTTGGAATGGCTATGTCCTGGCCTTGAAGTCCAGTATTTCCTATGTTCTGTCTCTGTCCATTTGCCCATAGCCCGCCTGACCACACTGGGAGATGTGCCACAGAAGGGCTCCGGGCCAATGAACACTGTTTCGGATCCCTTCCTCGCAAGTTCATCCGCTTTCTCATTTCCACAAATGCCTTTGTGCCCTGGCACCCAACACAGTCTGACTGTATTGTTGGTGGCCAGTTCAGTTAGCATTTGTAAACAGTCCCACACCAGTTTTGAACTTACCTTGTGTGCGGCTAAAGCTTTAATTGCAGTTTGACTATCAGAGAATATATACTCTCTCATACTCTCTTACTTTTACTCAATACTCCCAATATACCAAAGTCCTTGGAGATAACCATTTAATTTTCGCAACTATCGCAAAAAGTAAAATAAAATTTAATTTTCTGGCAACGTCGCGAAAGCCTTCAACTAAATTTTACAGTCTACGACAAAACATAAGACGTACGAAAAATAGCGAATTTCGCAACTGTGAAAACTTGCCTTTAACGTCAATGTTTCCACATAACAGCTACCAAATATGGCTGACTAAACAATTGACAGACGGAAACGTGGGCGATTCGAAATTCAAGTTCCTGTTGAGGCACCCTTCATAACACTGGAACGATCAATGTCTTTTTAAGTGTTTTTCTCTCAATAAAAATACCAATGCTAAAAAGGCACGGTAGGTATGGTCGAACTTCTCCATCTCGAAACATGATAATTTTACAGAGTGTCACAATGAAACTTTTACCATCACATTTTCAAGTAATTACGTAAAAAAGAACAAAAAGGCTAACTTTCAAGATACATTAGCTGTCAAAGCAGATATTGTTATATATTTTTGAATGTATGAATAATTTGTTGTAAGATTTGATTTTGTTTTGATTTTGATTTTAATTTAAATTTTGAGTTTTGAGTTTGAATTTTTGATTTTAAATTTTGCCCAGGCGCCAATTAAGATCTAGTCTTAATAATGTTGAGATCTATCTCACTCTTCCTCTCAGGGTATGTTTCACTTTGTTATTTATATGAAATGAAAATTACTAGTTTCAATACAAATTAACAAATATATTACAAATATGAAGTTTCTTGACAATTGACAAATTTTATATCTTATATCTAATTTAATTTAGAGGTGGAAATTTATAGTCGACTTTTATTGTTTTAATGAAATTACAAATTCGTACTAGTACTGGTGGGATTGTTAAAATTTTTTAAATAGAATTGTTAAACTGAATTTTTAAATTGGCCAATTTAGTGTAGCTACAACTTACAATTACACGAAGATGCGAAGTTGGTCCTATATCCGTCTGCTGGATGGGGTGACCTCGTTCTGGGTTGGTGTGGATTACAGCTAATCTGGATACGCCAAATTTCCTACCATATAATTATATCTCCACCGGTAGTTTATCGGAGCACTTTTTCGTAGCACTTCACTATACTTTTTGGAAATTTATTTCTTACACATTTGACTACAATAATTTATAATTCCCATTAAATAAACTCCAGTGAACGTTTGTACAATTGAGAAATTATGACTGGTGGCAATTCTGATACATTTGACAGTTGTCAAAAATTTCAGTCACTAACTTGAAACCAGGTAATGAATTAAATAATTATTTACACTTTGCACAATCTTTTGTTTTTTTTCGGGAAATTTTAATGATGTGGACTGTTCGATGAATTATGGAAGACTGGCTACCTAGAAGCCGTACAATAGTTTTTATAACTGAATGACAAAACACTATGTTGTCATGGAGATATAAATTTGAAATTTCATGAAATTTTTACTTTGAAATTGTGCCTTTATGCTTGTACTATACAACACGACACTGATGTATTTGATTTCTACACATTTTGCTGAAAATTTTGATACCTAATTCTTTATACTACGATTATATTTGAGGTTATTATAGATTTTCGCTATTTTATCAAAATTTGTGCAAATTACGTTGTTAAACTTAATTCCATGCCACTAGTCTTGTTTCTTAACACTTATTTAACATTACTTTCACTATTTTATATAGTTCTATGATATACAAATCGTTTAATAATGAAATTACTTTAGGTACACCGTTCTTTGACATTCAGTACTGCTTTTACACTATGTGGAATGTATATCAGGATGCAAATACAGTCTTGGATGCACAGAAAGTCACATGAACACAATACAAGTTATTTTACATACGAAAAGTTTCATTTACACAATAAATTTTTACATAATATCACATCAAGGGTTTGACATTTCGAAAATCGCTATCAGAGTCATATACAGAACTTTAATTTTGAATCCACTCATAAATATCAATGAAAGGTATGCTAAACTTTACTTATAGTCTTATTTAAATACAAGGTTTCTATTTATGAGTGTAATGTTAATTCGTTCTCCGAGAATTCTAGCTGTCAAAATCTTGTTTATTTAAATTTCCCTAAACCAGTGCTTCTATCTGGTGAAAACCTTTACAGAATTGTACTGGGTGATACATTTTAATTTTCTAGTACATATTCTTGCCTTTGTTAAACTTTTTAATTGAAAATTTTATATTGTAACTTTATTTTGACATATGGATTTTCTCATGTAGCGATCTTTGCATTTTTGTGTATAAAACTTATACTATGTGCTAAATTATATTTCTCATTTCATAAATATTTAGTGTGACACATCCCTGTTGATAGAGTTTTTTCTCTCAACGTTATAATTTCGAACTTTTCATGTATTGAGTACTTGGATCTCATTATATCATAACAATATATAGATGTTATTACTTTCAAGTTTTTAACCGATATTCATTTGTTCGAAATGTTGTGCCTAAATGCACATCAAGATGAAAATGAGTCTCATCACTGAAAATGATTTAGTTAAAAAAATCAGCATCCATAATCCATCCAACCAACTCTCTTCGCTCTGGAGGATCATTAAGCCTCAAATCTTGAGTAAATTTATCTGTGTAAGCATGAAGATGCAAATCCTTTGTGGGATTACGCTATAGAGAGCTTCTCGAAATGTCCAGTTTTTCACCAAGGCGTCGAATTGATATTCCGGGACTCTCAGCAACACTCTCATGAACTTGCTTCGATGTTTTGTGTTGAACGATTTGTTGAAGGACGGTCAGAGTGCTTAAGATCACTAATTCATCCAGTCTTTCCGAATTTTTCAATTAATCTCTTCACAATTGATGAAGTTAAATCAATTCATGTAGTGCTTCATTTTTAATAACCTTGAATTGTCAGCTGTTACGCTGTCAGCGCAAAATTCAAATCTTGCGTGAATTTTGGAGGGGACATTTCAACACAAATAGTTATATCTAATAGTAAATTATCAACATCAAAACATCAGCACATCAAAAATAAGACGATTTTTTCCAGCAGATTATGGGTATATAGTATATTGTTTTAGAGATAGGTACTTCAGCGGTCATCTACCGTTCAGGTAAGTTTTTGAGGGCTATTCACGTTACTGTTGTTCGTTTCTAAATATTGGCTAGAGGCCGTTATCCATTATCTCCCTTAATAAAATTTTATGACATAACTTTTACCCAAAAAGGACAGTAAATTTGAGTATTTAGTATTCTTTATTAGTTTTATTACACTGTAAAAAAATCAGTGTGAGTGAAAGCAATAAAAGATTCGGAGTGAATCCACTGAGTGAAATTATTGAGTACATTTTCATTTAATATTGGGCATTTTGATCATTTTACTCATTTGTGATTATATTTAAACCAAAACTGAGTACTTTCACTCAAAAATAGGTACTCCTTAAATAAATTCTTCACGTAAACTCGTATTTGGTGCACTTGTACCTAAATCAGAGTAAACGTCCTCATTACTGAGTGATCCTACCCTTTTTCATATCCAGATGCATTGCCTTTGTTTGTTCCCATCGTCCCATTGCTGTGGAGTTCAGTTTTTCAGGTTTTTCTGGTTATTCTAGTGAAAATTGTATTTAAATGCAGTGATTTAAATACAATAATTAAAAACAATATATTAAGTTTCGATTAATATGTATTTGGTTAAATAAACGGATAGTTAAATTGTTATCTATAATTACGTATTTGTAACGTACAATATGGCAATTTATTTATCCGATTAGTGAACTAATCGAGACTTAAATTATTGTCTCTAAAACAATTCTGTGTTGTCAACATTAGTAGACCTAATTTCAAATAACATGGCTTTTATCCAAAAATTATACAAATTTAATAAATTACAAAAAAGTTATTGCAAAATACCGATTTTCATCTTTTAATTTCAAGGATTAATATATATTAACAGAAAAAAAATGTAGATTTGAGACATTATTTTTTACAATATCTCTCCTAATTTGAGTTAAATTTATATCTCAGTACTGTATATACTAATTAATCATTTATGAATGATTTATTTTTGCATTCAATAGTTAATTAAAAACCAAGTCTGAGTAAAAAATGACTCAATTAAATTTAAATCATATTAGAGAAAAAGTCAACTCTAAATTGCTTTAGAGTAAAGTCACTCAATTGATAGTTAGCAGTAACTCAGATTTGAGTAAAACTCACTCATTTCTGATACAAGTTTCACTCAGTTGTACTCATACTAAATGAGTGAAAATTTCACTCAATCTGGTGTGGACAGAAATTAATACATTATTGAGTAAAATTGAATGAAATTTGAGTGAAATTTTTTTTTCAGTGTATTAATAAAACAGTAGTCAGTATTATTTGCTTATTTTTCGTATTTTTGTCACACTTAAGTGTTGATGCAACTAAAATCATCTAAAGAAATTAAATGTTGTTGCAACTGTTGTAAGAAGAACTCAAGAAGACAAGAAGTCATCCGATTACAGTTATTAAAACTGTTTTATATATTCTAAACTGTTTTGTTAGCCGATGAAGTCTACATTGGTATGTTGTGGTATTGATATTATTTGTTTTTGGGTGTTTTTATTACCTCATTACCTTATATATAGTCTATTACCATATCTGATTTTTTTTTAATATCTATTCTTGTTGAAATTGTTAAAAACGTATAGTTTTCGAGAAAATCGCAGTTGACTATATTAAAATGAAACCATTTCTATTCCTAAATGTATAGGGTGCCCTGAAATGAATGAGCTAAACTTCAAGGGCAACTATGAGTAAAAATAAACTGACTTACATGAAGTTCCATATAATTATTTTGCATCCTTAAAAATTTACAAGAATTCAAATAAATTAGGCCCATAACTTTTTAAGGGAGCAAAATTGTATCAAGGAAACAATTCATGCACTGATATCAGCAGCAAAATTTAATGTCACTATTTTTTTTCTAATTATTGGAATTAAATTTCTTCTGATGCGCAACTATTCCAAGGAGCACTTTGTTACATCGGGCGTCGTAAAAATTTACGGGCGTCCGTTTCCTCTTTGGGAACGGCGTCTTTATGGCAAGAAATATGTGCCGATGCATAAACGCCCCGTCGAACATCATTTTTATTAATTTCGCCAGAGGAAGAGTAATGGCCGCCGACAAAAATTGACTTTTAAAGAAGCCATTGGCTTTTATGTCCCATTCTGTGATATCCAGAGCACAAATTGACAAATCGATTTAGTTTGCGCATATATGGAGGGTCCCCCCCATAAGCGTTATTTATAGATAAATATCGCAGTAAACTGAGATTCCCATGTAAGACGTATCGCAGTAATAAAAAATATATACCTGGCATTGAGGGGAGTAGGAAACGAAACACTCGTAAATTTAAAATTCATATTTTATCCGTATTTGATGTTCGGGCTCGCGAAAGCAGCCGTCTGGATCATAATATCCGACATTCCTTATGAGGCGGAGATATCCTTGCGAAATTTTAATACGTTATTTTCGTGTTTTCGAACTCGGGAGTATTTGTTTTAGTACAACTCAGCGCAGTATTAAAATCATGACATTTCGAATTAGGGTTTAGCTTTCAAACAGTGTGGATCAGCATTTGTTAACTTTTTTTACTGCGATACAGACAAATTATTTATACTGGTACCAGAGTGGTACATATACAGGGTGTTCCTAAATATCATGTACATAAGGGAGGGAGTAATTCTTTGGCATATTTCATGACTGTGGTGCTCCGCTGATCCATTCTAAAATCAAAATTGAATTTTATGTTTTGTTGAGAAACTTTTTGGTCTCTTATGATTTTTTCGTATCTGCGACCGTTATCGAGAAAAAAAATAAAAAACAATTTTGTGTAATTCGTTAGATGAAATTGAAATTCTTAAAATGGTCCAGTAGATCCTGGATTTATAATAATAATTAATAATAATTATTAATAATAATAATAATAATAATAATAATAATAATAATATTAATAATAATAATAATG
>NW_019416874.1:393774-450557 GCF_000390285.2 Anoplophora glabripennis
ATAATGATAATGATAATGATAATGATAATGATAATGATAATGATAATGATAATGATAATAATAATCTCGCATTATAATCCACCAGCAGCGCACCGCACAAAAGTTCAGAGGAAGAAAAGAGACCCTCGAAAAAATATCACTGAAGAATATTACGACCATTTGGCATGCCCAATGATGTAAGTCCTAACGTAACGTAACCTATATTCCAAATTTGAGCTAAATATCTCAAAAACTGTGGAAGCTACGGAGAAAAAACTAAAAAAATCTTAAAATTTCAACACCCTGTAGATCGGTAACGAAGCGTTTGCGAGCCTATGTTCATATGAATTTTTAGTCATGAAATAAACCAAATAATTACCTCCTCCCTTATGTACCTACATGATATTTAGGAACACCCTGTATAGTGTTGATTATTTTGGTTATGCATGTATTGGTATTTTGGAAACTATAAGATATATGAAAATGGTTAAATGGGGAAAGTTTTAGACAGTTCTGTTGCTAACTTAATGGCGTTTGCAGACCGATCCTAGCTCTTCAGGTTTTTGAGTTATTTTGAAAAAAGTAAATGTGGCGTTTTCGAAAATCGTAACTTTTTTGGTTAGAGGAATTTTTGAAATTTGAAAACACTTCTTCACAGCAAGTAATTTCGATTTAGTATATTAGATTTTTAATACGACTATTTGTTTGCGATAAACCATAATCAACATTATTTTTTTCTTATGGGCGCCGTATTGAATTTTAAACTGAGCAAATAGAGCATTTTCTTGGCTTTTCAATGATATGATATAATAAATCTGGCAACATCGCATAATTTTTCGAAAAAGTTATAGAATAGTCTCAAATTTTTGTAAAACTTTTCATTAATGATGAGAACAAAATAATAGAAAAGCAGCTATGGCTTAAATAGTTGTTTTTTTTTCTATGTATAAAAGCTACACCAAACGTTGATACTAAATCGTGTCAGTTTTCTTCGTTGAGCTCGCAATTCAGGATTTTCTGTAGCCTAATGATGGTAGTTATGTTAATTAAATAGTCCACAATTAGTGAACTGCGTCTGGCATTTATTAACGTACCAATTACAAAATTCTTGCCTTCGAATAAAATCCTTTTCCTGAATCCCCTGCATAATGGTCGGCTTGTATGGTTGACATTTATTTTTCTTGAAAACTCCGCTAATTGTCTGGAATGTTTGTTTCTCTCTTACATATACTTATTGACGATGTTGAATTCTTGTTGGAGTAATGTATTATTTGATTGTCCCGGTGATTATTGTTATAATATAGTTAGTAGATAAGTTTAGAGAAAAATACCGTTTATTTAGTG
This sequence comes from Anoplophora glabripennis, assembly GCF_000390285.2. Taxonomy (NCBI): domain Eukaryota; kingdom Metazoa; phylum Arthropoda; class Insecta; order Coleoptera; family Cerambycidae; genus Anoplophora; species Anoplophora glabripennis. The sequence goes on from NW_019416874.1 coordinate 395,098, forward strand.
GTTGTCTTTTTGACGATTTTAAAAGAAGTGTCACTCTAACTGTTAACAATTAACTATGATTGACAATAATTCAAAATGAGGAGCAGTTTGAAACAAATGAAAATATTATTCATCAGAGATATTCATATATTACTAATGGGGCTTTTCCTCGTAAACACATTACTACCACTCAACGCCATGACATTAATCTCTTACAAAAATTTGAAACTATTCTATAATAGTTTCCAAAAATTATGGAGCGTTGCCAGATTTATTAAAAATATTAAAATATTGATTAAGTTGTTGAAATTTTTTCTTACTTAGATCATTGAAAAGCCAAATGCTGTATATGTTAAAGTTAAAATTCAATATGGTGCCCATAAGGAAAAAGAAAGTTGGTGATGGTTTACCGCCATAGAAACGTCACAATGAAAATCTAAATATATAGTGAAATTCCTCGGAAAAACTTGCTGGGAAAACGTGTTTTCAGATTTTAAAAAACCCTCTAAATTAAAACGTTACAGACGATTTTCCAAAACGCCAAATTTATTTTTTTTCAAAATAACTCAAAACCCTGTAAAGCTAGGACCGGTCTGTAAACGCCATTAAGTTAGCAACAGATCTGTCTAAAATATTCCCCATTTAACCATTTTCCTAATTCTTATAGTTTCCAAAATACCAATACATGCATCAACAAAATGGTTCACACTGTATATCTGTTTATATTGCACAATCTAACAAAATGGAAACAAGGAAAAGATAGTTACAAAATTGTAATGTAATGAGATGTCATGAATTCGACTGTTTTTCCAATCACTGATGTTAGTTTGAAATCTTGAAAATAACTGTGGAGCAATTTCTTAGTTTTAGGCCAAAAAACAACCAATTTGTGAATTCTGATTTTAAAATTTGAATCAGAGGGTCACGGCCTGCTTCACAGTCCAGCCACAATATTATTAATGAAATGAATAAAAAAAGAGTGGCCTAAGTATCGGACCTTGAGGCACCCCTGATGTTTAACTACATACGTTTGATTTGTAACCACGATATTGTATAAATTGAACTGAATGGAAAAGAGAAGAAGCTTTCAACAAGTATATGTAAAAGAGATTTACTGATGCAAAAATATTCAAGTTCGCATCCAAAGTTTCAGCAATAAATTAAATAGTAGATTTAAGGAAAAACTTTTTTCCGCGTGTTTTGCTTAATAAAGCAATGCACAATGAGTACAATCTTGAAGCGTTTTATAGGATTTTAAAGAACAGAACTGCCAGTTATCAACAATCTCCGCACATCACCCCTTAATCGTTTTTTTGGCGCCACTCCAAACTCAGACACCTCCATTAGCCCCTAAACCGTGAGCGATATCCATCGTTAAGATGAATAATCCTCTCCTCGCCTAAGACTCCATTTCTCTATTTGATAATGTAATACAGTTGTAATGGTATACGGCAAATGCTGTTCAGATTTAATAACTTCCTTTGAAATAATAGCGAGCTTGTTTCGGCTGTCTGATAGCAATCATATATATTGCTACAGTTTACTAAGTGTACCCATTAGGGCCGTAGTGGGTTCTATTGTGGGTTAATTTGTAAATAACCGTTCGAGTTGTATGGGACGTGGATAAGACTAAAACTTTAAGTACTTGAACGGTTAACATATTTTTTAAAGCACGGTTATTACAGATACATTTTTTTATTACCGCAGTTGGCATTTTGTTAAGTCTGCGAATATTACTAAAAAGTAGTTTATTGTATTGGTGAAGGCTAATTGTGGAAGAGTCTAAGCTTAAGAAGCCTAGTGTTAATATTTCCGTTGACAAAAATATGTGGCGCCCATGTTGGGCGCCACGAATGTGAGGTTGGGGTTCAGGTAACCTAACCAGCAATGGTTTGTCACTAATTCAAACCAGCTCTTTATTTTCACACAACTTTATTTTTTAATAGTAATGATAAGTAATGACAAAGTTTTTATTTCACGTCAACACTGTCAACCGTCCGTAACATCGCTGTCTTATCTTTTCCCACTTGCTCGTGCGCCGTATAGCAGGGAAGGCGATGTCCAGTTAGTTGGCTATTTCTTACAATAGGGAATTATTAACTGCTATCAAAAATCAAAATCACTTTCTTAGCAATAAAACTCAAATACCGATTAAACTGCTGAAAAGGCTAAAAGTAATAAATATTTTTTTTGCTATATTAAAGCATTTCGAAACCTTTTAACTACAAAAAAAAGTTAATGTTGGATTTCAGTGACGTGCATTTGCTGAATCTTTCTTGGCGCTACATAGTAACGTCTTGTTCCGTTTCTGTTATCGTATATGGACTAGTCCTACATTCCATACATTGAATTTACTGGTAGTTTCTCGTAAGAAAAACAATTCATGGACAATCGTGCAACTTGAAATAACAGAAAATTCAAATGAGGAAAGTCGGAAGCCACCCTAACATTATTTTCTTTTATAATATTCCGAAATCTACATTCTGTACCAGTTTCGGTCACTAACTTCGCATTGCTCGATAACATCTGGCGATTTTTTCATTGTTTCAACTCCGAGAAAACAAAATACTGTTCGAAGTTAAATTTACTTTATTCTCGGGGTGTGGTTCCTGCAGGAATAATATACTTTTTTGGAGTTTTCAGGAGTATTAGGCCAAAGTAAAATACAACGTGTAAGGCCTGTCTTTTGTTAATGTCTTCGAATGGAAGAACATGGAATTAATATAACTTTTTTAACGAGGATTGCGAGTAAATCCAACAAGGAACTCCACAGTCTGAGGTTTGTGTGTAATAAAATTATAAATGGCAAATATATAAAACTTTATATATGAGTTGAAAACAAAATATTGCTCTCAAAAAAAATGTCAGATTGAAATTGGAAAGAGTATATCAGTGACATTTTTTCCATTTTTATTGTTATGTATATATTTACTCACGATAAAGTTAAAAATGATTTAATTCATTTGTTAGCGTATGTTACTTTTTTCATGAAAAATATTAATGAATAATAAAAATTTTTTATTACCGTGCTGAAAACAACATTGTCTTTTTCAGAAAATGTACTATAGGTATATTTTCCTGAATTATGGTCCATATATGCGATGTTCAGAACTTTTTTTTAATGTCATAATATCGATATTGGAAAGTATCTAAAATTAAAAGCATTCTTGAAACGGCAATTGAATGGACATCATGCTAAAAATTCACGCGTTTTAGAAAATGAACAAATTAACAAATTTCTAATGAAGGCCCCTGATGATACGTATTTAGGTACAAGGGTAATTACAAACAAAATATTTTTGTGAACGTAGAATACTATTATTATTTTAGGTGGCATTGATTTTTGGCATATCTGGGGTGTGTCGATGTGATGAATTGCTTCAAATAAAAATTGGAGATATTGTAGATAGATAGATTGCTGATCACTGTGCCAACTACAAAAACCAAAAAAAGTAAATATAGTACAACAAGACCTACACAAATAGACAGTAACAGATTTTTTTAAAAATATTCAAATGATAAAGCATATAACCAAAAGTAGGAATTAAAACATTTGGGAAAATGTTTTGCATTTCTCAAATTGAAGGATGTTCACGAATATACAAGGCATTGTTTCCATAGAACTGCAGCTACACTATTAATGACATCAGGAGCTGATATCACAACTTTAAAAATGCATGGTAGATGGAAATCTTCAATGGTAGCTGAAGGCTACATTGAGGAGTCCATAACTCGTAAATCAGTTGTTAGCAAAACAAATTCCAACTGCATCAAGCACGTCAAGTGCTGGAAGCGATTTTTTAAATAATTAAATCACTTTGAAGGATTCAATAGTTCATAAACAATCTATAAGTGAAAACACTTCATATTCATAGACGAAGAAAATGTTTCAGAACAAACAGGTCAATAAATATCCCTTACAGGCTGTTCTAATTTCACTTCACTATAAATGTTTACAATAAATAAAATTACTTTCGTTAAAAAACAAATTTTAATTTTTAGTTTAGCGGCAGTAAAATGATTGGTGGTCCTGGAGAGACGAAACGTTACATATAAAAATTGATTATGCCATTCAATAGAAAGCAAAAAGTCACAATGAGAAAGTGTTCTTCTTTTTTCAATATCACCTCAAACAAGGCTGAAATGAAACAAAAACGGATTTCCAAAATTTCGTTTTTTTTTTCGAATATTTCGAAAACTAATCATGTTAGTCTTGATTTTTTAGAGGCATAATGTTGGTCCCCTGATTACGCAACTTTGCCCCTATTTAAGCTAGTTTGTATCTCTTACCGTTTTCGAGATTCTTGTAGTGAGAAGCGAATTTGTAACAGCCTGTATATGGTCCAATTTATAAATTTTTTTTGACCTACGTTTTCTTAATATCGGTTTCCAAACTCAGGGGTCTATTTCATTTATTTCGATAGTAGGTATTCGGTAAACTCCTACAACTTGTCAAGAAAACTTTCCTCACTTTTTCCTCCATAAAATTCTTTTAACGACAACTACGCCAAACCAAAAAAAAACTTACCNATATTAATGAATAATAAAAATTTTTTATTACCGTGCTGAAAACAACATTGTTATTTTTAGAAAATGTACTATAGGTATATTTTCCTGAATTATGGTCCATATATGCGATGTTCAGAGCTTTTTTTTAATGTCATATCGATATTGGAAAGTATCTAAAATTAAAAGCATTCTTGAAACGGCAATTGAATGAACATCATGCTAAAAATTCAGGCGTTTTAGAAAATGAACAAATTAACAAATTTCTAATGAAGGTCCCTGATGATAGGTATTTAGGTACAAGGGTAATTACAAACAAAATATTTCTGTGAACGTAGAATACTATTATTATTTTAGGTGGCATTGATTTTTGCCATATCTGGGGTGTGTCAATGTGATGAATTACTTCAAATAGAAATTGGAAATAGACAGTAACAGATTTTTTTTTAAATATTCAAATGATAAAGCATATAACCAATTAGTAGGAATTAATACATTTGGGAAAATGTTTTGCATTTCTCAAACTGAAGGATTTTCACGAATATACAAGGCATTGTTTCCGTAGAACTGCAGCTACACTATTAATGACATCAGGAGCTGATATCACAACATTAAAAATGCATGGTGGATGGAAATCTTCAACGGTAGCTGAAGGCTACATTGAGGAATCCATAACTCGTAAATCAGTTGCTAGCAAAACAAATTCCAACTGCATCAAGCACGTCAAGTGCTGGAAGCGATTTTTTAAATAATTAAACCACTTTGAAGGATTCAATAGTTCATAAACAATCTATAAGTGAAAATACTTCAAATACATAGACGAAGAAAATGTTTCAGAACAAACAGGTCAAGGAATATCCCTTACATGCTGTTCTAATTTCACTTCACTATAAATGTTTACAATAAATAAAATTACTTTCGTTAAAAAACAAATTTTAATTTTTAGTTTAGCGGAAGTAAAATGATTCTAATGCCTAGGCCTAGGCAGCAAATGTGACAACTTTAGTGCCTGACAGCTCTCACTAAAACTACGACTTTAATGTCGATTGGCGAAAAAGTAATGTTTTCTACGTTTGGATAATATATTTTTCATTTATAATCTCTGTTACTTTTTAGTAATATTATTATGATCATTGGTTAAGTCACTATTACTGTTATTTTTCACTCAATTAAGGGAGACAGGTATATCACTTTTAGTGCAATAGCGAGAATCACTCATTTTTTTTTCTGTTTTTTCCTAGCATCGAATTTTTTTTTTATAAAAAACCGTAAGAACGTCTTATAGAATAGATGCTCTGAAATTTTCAAAATCGTGCTCAGATATTTTCTATGATCATTAGTTCCCGAGTAAATAGTTATAGCAACCAGTAAGCGCATCCTACTGTCGTAGAAACAAACATGGTAAGTGAACTAAAAAAGCTTGATCGTGCAAAAAGGTAATTTTTGCTTTGATTAATGTTAACTCAACGACAAATCATCATACAAAGCTCTTGAACAGCTCACATTAAAAATGATTAATCAAGCTAAAAGAACTGAAAGGTGGGATTGCCAAAAATAAATAATTGATACATGTGGACCTTTTGAAAAAGAAGTAAATATTTTGAAAAGCGAATTTGCAACAGCCTGTATATGGTCCAAATTTCAATTTTTTTTTGACCTACGTGTTCTTAATATCGGTTTCCAAACTCAGGGGTCTATTTCATTTATTTCGATAGTAGGTATTCGGTAAACTCCTACAACTTGTCAAGAAAACTTTCCTTCACTTTTTCCTCATAAAATTCTTTTAACGACAACTACGCCAAACCAAAAAAAAACTTACCACGTATACGGCCCCCAGGGGCATCACCAGGCACGCCACCATGAGGTCCGCCACAGCCAAAGAAACTATCAGGTAGTTGGCAACGTTCTGAAGATTCCTTTCCAGCAGAATTGCGGCTATAACAAAGACATTACCTGAAACAAAAGAGAAAAAAAAGTCTTACACTAGGGCAGGATTGAGCCGGCAAGAAATAATGGCAGGGGATGACGAGCTTTCTAAAATGGCAGGGGACGCCAAATTGCGTCTGGCTGTATCTGCGACGGGCAATTACTCGAAATATATTACACTTAGCGGGACGATAGGTAAAAACAACGTGAAAGCAAATTGTGATGAGGTAGATTTTTCATCTGCCATTTTCTCATGATCTTGGAGGGATATAATAACGTTATTTAATGTAATGTAACGGAACTCGGTGCCTTTTTTAAATTACATGAAATGTGGGTGCGTTAGTTTAGTGATGGATATTGGAAAAATTATAAAATATTTAACCTTGAAACTCAATTGATACTTTAAATGTATCAATAACAATAAAAAATTAAATAAGTAGATCACTTGCTATTGGAGAAAACAGTGATAACTAATCCGGGTGAATTATACCAAACACATGCCTGTTTCAAAAATCGGGCCTAATTCAAAATTTATGTGCTTAAAAATAAGTAAAAAATACACAGAATAAAAGCCTAAATTTGAGTATTTCTAGAGGTCGAGCGACATATTGTTTATAACAAAAGAAAAAATTACACTTTTTTCAGTTTTTCGCTTATATCTCCGAAAATAAGTCTCTAATCGACATGAGGTATACTTATCGATATTGTTCCTGAGGAAATTTGCTACAAGAATGGGCTTTTACATTCGAAAGTTAGCGGTGAAGAAAAAATGAGTAAAATTTTCAGCATTAAATAAAAATAACTTTGACTGAAAAAGGATGAAAGATAACTGTTGGGGTGCTCAACAAATACCCGCAATCCGGACCCCAATTTCAAAATGGTGGCCTACCTAAAAGCGTGATATGTTTAGATGAATATTCCCCATGTTTATTTTATGTAAACTAGCACTTTACTCCGAATGTATATATTTTCCTCTTCATAATGGCTTGACTTCTCCACTGATAACTGAAAGTTCGTCATCATAAAGCATTTTTTGTACATAACCAGAGAAAACAAGAATTTTCTCCCTTTTCGATGAGCTTCTTTTCTTCAAAGTACACAAAAATTGCATTCATATTAACTGGCCTTTTAGGCAAAAGTTGTTACACAACTTACTAGAAAGAAAGTAAGAAATCACAAGTTGACATACACGTAACCATAACCAAACTTTCCTTGAATGATACCCTCTTGCGAAGCTACTTCGCTTATATGAAATTATCTTTAATACGCATGCTCAATTGATCAATAACATTGATATAATTTTAATTATAAAAAAAATCTATAAAAATTAAACTACAGCTTCCTGATGATATTTGTAATAGAAAAGTCTTATACGTAAAAGTTCTATCTTCGCGTTTTTTTTTTTTTGTAAATTAAAGGTTATTTATTCAACGAAAATGAAGGCCGACCCTGTGTTATTTATTAAAAACTTTGAAAATGTTTTTATGCCACTCGAGATGCAACCTTATAATTTAAGTTGGTATAATCTAATACTAGTAAATTGTTGAATTGAGGAAATTGTGACGTCATTGCAATCCCGTCGACCATATCGCCGATCGACCCGTCTGTGGAGGGCCTAATACTAAAAGAAGGTTAGGTACATTGTCAAAAAATTTGTGTAGTCAACTGATTTTGTATTTGCACTGAATTCATTATTCACTTAATTATTCAATATTAAGCATCGTCCATCGACCCATCAGTGTTAAAAAGTGGAAGATTCCGGACAAAAGATTTTATTTTGTAATTACACGATAGTGACAGTGTCATTTTTATAAAGAAGTAAAAAATAAGAATAGCGAAGAATATACATTAAAAACAAGATTCTTATTTCTTACTTTGCTTAATATTTTAGTTTGTGCACAAACTAGTTTTACAATGAACCGAAAAAACCCGAACGTGTCGATATGGTGTTAGTGTATGGTGCAGCCGGAGAAAATGCGCTCGCGGCGACTAGGTTGTACCGAGAACGACGGGAGAAATTGAGAAATTCTTCATGACAACGTACACTATGGGGTTGTTTATTATTTGGCGTATACTAAATAGGACTAAGGGCTTTNTAAATTACATGAAATGTGGGTGCGTTAGTTTAGTGATGGATATTGGAAAAATTATAAAATATTTAACCTTGAAACTCAATTGATACTTTAAATGTATCAATAACAATAAAAAATTAAATAAGTAGATCACTTGCTATTGGAGAAAAATAAGTAAAAAATACACAGAATAAAAGCCTAAATTTGAGTATTTGTAGAGGTGGAGCGTCATATTGTTTATAACAAAAGAAAAAAAAATTACACTTTTTTCAGTTTTTCGCTTATATCTTCGAAAATAAGTCTCTAATCGACATGAGGTGTCCTTATCGATATTGTTCCTGAGGAAATTTGCTACAAGGATAGGCTTTTACGAAAGCTCGCAAAATTTTTTTTACATTCGAAAGTTAGCGGTGAAGAAAAAATGAGTAAAATTTTCAGCATTAAATAAAAAGAACAAATTTGATTGAAAATGGATGAAACTACAGGAAAAGATAACTGTTGGGGTGCTCCGCAATCCGGACCCCAATTTCAAAATGGTGGCCCACCTAAAAGCGTGATATGTTTAGATGAATATTCCCCACAGGTTTATTTTATGTAAACTAGCACTTTATTCGGAATGTATATATTTTCCTCTTCATACTGGCTTGACTTCTCCACTGATAACTGAAAGTTCATCATCATAAAGCATTTTTTGTACATAACCAGAGAAAACAGAATTTTCTCCCTTTTCGATGAGCTTCTTTTCTTCAAAGTACACAAAAATTGCCCTCATATTAACTGGCCTTTTAGGCAAAAATTGTTACACAACTTACTAGAAAGAAAGCAAGTAATCACAAAGTTGACATACACGTAACCATAACCAAATTTTCCTTGAATGATACCCTCTTGCGAAGCTACTTCGCTTATATGAAATTATCTTTAATACGCATGCTCAATTGATCAGTAACATTGATATAATTTTAATTATAAAAAAAATCTATAAAAATTAAACTACAGCTTGCTGATGATATTTGTAATAGAAAAGTCTTATACGTAAAAGTTCTATCTTCGCGTTTTTTTTTTGTAAATTAAAGGTTATTTATTCAACGAAAATGAAGGCCGACCCTGTGTTATTTATTAAAAACTTAATAATAGTAATAACAGTAATACTAGTAATACTAAAAGGTTAGGTTACATTGTCAAAAAATTTGTGTAGTCAACTGATTTTGTATTTGCATTGAATTCATTATTCACTTAATTATTCCATATTAAGCATCGTCCATCGACCCATCAGTGTTAAAAAGTGGAAGATTCCGGACAAAAGTTTTTATTTTGTAATTACACGATAGTGACAGTGTAATTTTTATAAAGAAGTAAAAAATAAGAATAGCGAAGAATATACATTAAAAACGAGATTCTTATTTCTTACTTTGCTTAATATTTTAGTTTGTGCACAAACTAGTTTTACAATGAACCGAAAAAACCCGAACGGGTCGATATGGTGTTAGTGTATGGTGCAGCCGGAGAAAATGCGCTCGCGGCGACTAGGTTGTACCGAGAACGACGGGAGAAATTGAGAAATTCTTCATGACAACGTACACTATGGGGTTGTTTATTATTTGGCGTATACTAAATAGGACTAAGGGCTTTTTAAAATACAATTTAATACTTGGAAACTAGGTTGTTTAGGACATATTTGTAGGAACTTTTATGTCTTTTATAATTCACTAATTTATTATCGCAGCGCATTTAAGTATATTTTTCAAATAAAGTTTGACGGCTATGGTAATAAAACGTGAATAAATTATATTTCGTAATCATTCATGGACGCCTAAATACTTTCGATGTTCTTTTTTATGTTATAAATTTTTTAAACATTCATGTATTATTCATGCCGAAGGGCGTTCGAGATTGGCGAATATTTTAACCACATAACGACATGCCGAAAGATATTTTTAGTGTTTTTGTCGCCACGCAAAAAATAATTGATAAAAGAGTGTAAGGACGAATTCTAGACGGCTGATTTTAAACTTGCGTCCCATAAATTTACATTTTCCGCACCGGCTATTACCAACTTTGATAGCAGCTATCTTCTAATTTTACTGGATTAAAATTAGATTTCGGTGCCGAATAACGGACAACTTAGGCTTTTATGCCGTGATGGATTCACGCAAGTCACGACTTTTCCAAACGTCATAACCCTCGCGAAGCCGTCCAATAAGAGCAGCTGTTCATTGTTCATTTGGAGGCTTTTCTGCTCTTCCGTAATGAATTTTGTGACAGAAATCTCCGCAGGATAAAATATTTTACACCTAGCCCGTTTAAAGTTGCTGCACGTTCATCTATCAAAGTCGTTTCGAAAACCAGAAAAGTGCCTCTGAATTAACAGCAGCTGTTTGTTATAATTAATTAATTCGCTATTTTACCGTACACCACACACGTCTAGCTGGCAGGGAACTACTTTTTTTGAGTCCGTTTACAGTCAAGAGAAACGTTTGAAAATGTACCGCTATTTTGAGGATCAATATTCATCGTCAGTATAACTTTTAGAAAATAAACTGATTTGTGCTGTTAGATAAGAGATTGAAATAGATATTATAGAAGTTTGAAATCAAATATGTGCTAGAAAATAAAATATAAGTATACGGGCTGTCTTACGGTGACGGCCCATTAGAATATTTCAGAGACTACTTATAAAATAATATCATTGTCGTAGCACTTCCGGTTATAACGGAAGTAGCTGTCAACTTGATTATTTTAAATGGAAAACCCTATACATTATTGCATTATCGACAAGATAATTTAAAAATACGCAAACAATATTTAAGCTTCTCTGCACCTAAATCTAGCCGCTTTCAAGATAATCAACATTTTATAAAAATTTTGATAGATGCAACCGTTTAGAAAATTCCTCATCTTTCTTTCGTTTGCTTTTCGGAATACACAAAGAACATAAAATGCACTACTTTCCACTAACATAATTACCTGAAGAAAATTATACCAAGTGACCATTTTTTACGTTACATTTTGAAAACTTAAAACCCATAAACCTTATTAAACTCAAATGGAACAACCTGTATTTTTTGCAGCATATGAAAGAAAGTCAAATTCTCTTCGCACCGATGTAGGCATTATAGGGATTAGAGTTTCGATTTTCTCAGATATGTAGGTATTTGTGGTTTTCTTACATTCTCAAGAACGTTAAAAATATCATCAAATGTGCCGTCAAATGCAAAAATTCGTACCGTCATTCAGTATTCTACAAGTATCAGTATTTGTTCGACAGGAAAAATGTAAAAGAATTATCCTAATGAAGGGGGCATTCATCATGAACCAGAAATTATTAGCAGCATTTCTATGATTTAATATTTTGCAACAATTGAGGAATTGGAGACGAATTAAACTCAGCGAGCTGCATACTGTGCAAAACCATACTTATCGTATCAATTTCGACGTCACCTGTTACATGGGTGTTATACAACAATAATGAAAACGTAATATTAACAGTTGGTAGAAGGAAGCGCAAAAAGCAAACGCTTAGGTGGGGAATTCTGGAAGGAAGCCTAGACGGTTGAAGTGAGAACAATGTGGAGATGAGGAATAAAACGATCGGCGGGCAGTGTGGCAAAATAGTGAAAAATAAAAGTGTTTAACCAATATTAATTAGCAGGTAATTATTCTCTAAGTACTTTGTTGTTAATTGTTCTATGTAATCTTATGATTGTGATGATTATAGACGTTTCATGATAATAATTCTGTATATATTTAGCCTTCATTGTCTTATGCTCAGGGGCGTATATTTTTCTAACGTAAAATTGTTACAATTATTATTAGCGATTGCTCATCATTGATTACATGTTAAAATATGTATATATTGTCGTGACTGCCCAGATATTGCAATAACAACTCCTTTGTTTCACATTTAACTTGTTTTGTCATGATTATGTTGTTCGAAAAACAAGTAATAAAACGTTTGTTGTGCTCACTTTATGTCATACGCCTATAAGAGCCTTGTTGAATTTACTAACAATTTCGCCCTTGAGGCACGAATCTGAAAAAATGAATAATTAAATACAAAAAAAGAATTGCTAAAACAGATCTTCCGAAATCTCAACTCATAGCTGGATTGCCTCCCGCATGGGACTCCAGTACCTTCCGGCCTTGCCGGCTAACTAACACCAAACCTCTTCAGTTTTACTTGGAAGTGTGTATGTCAAAGTCGAGTGAGGTGACATTTAGTGAGACATTAAATAAGTCGGGTGTTAATTATTATCATTAGCAAAGGATCTTAATTTATGCCTTTTGGTTAGCGGTTGTTTTGTATTTATATTTGGGTAGTTAGAGCAACGATCGTGGGTTTCTCTGCCATGCTCTTTCCCCACAGGAGCTCTAGGTGAGCCTGGCACTCTCATTTTATGTTAAATGGTTGTTAATGTTTTTGTTGTTCTTTCTATTTGTCACATGTTTAATTTGAGGACTGTTGTACGTAAATAATAAAGTTAGGTGTATTTACTCTCCCTTTTGATTTATAAAATTAAACCATACTTCCCCTCTTTAAAGTTAGTAGCCAGCGCCTTCCGGTCAATTAAAAATAGATGTATACAACGTAGGGATTCCTTATGACGATCACGTTTTTGGCCACAACTACGTTTATTTGTTTTTTTTTTTCGATCGAACCCGGGGTTGTTATACTACAATGCAATAGTGTTTTTTGTAGAACATTGAAAGATTTTTTTGGTTTTTTTTTCTTTTCATAATTACATTACATAAAATACGTTGTTTTACTTTCGTGGCATCTTTTAAATAATGAGGGAATATATTTACAAAAAATAATAATAATATTTTTCTCCAATGGGATGGTATTATTAGTAACTGAAAGTACATAAATAATAAATTAAAAGTAAAAAATTGATTACGCTGAGGGTCCCTGTATGCCGAATGACGTCACAACTAATACAACCCAACTGTCACCGTGTTAAAAATGGTGAAATAGTTTTTTTGTTCAGCGACGCGAACAAAAGGTAAACACACGATATGTAAATCAGGCCGCATCTGAAAAGCAATCTTCCATTAGCCCGAAATGCGCAGAATACATTCCTGGGAATGCATTCTGGATTTGCATTGTATAATGAAACGATAGAGATGCTCGCGGTTGAAATACAGGTATTTAACGGTTGGACAGTGTTTGCACTGGCAAGGAATTAGGATATGTCGATGATCTGTCGCGGTCTGGTTTCCTAGACTGCAGGTGCTTGGTAAATCTATGAGTTGTCGCACTGTCTCACAAATTTTTCTATACAAAATGTTATATAAATATAAAACATTTTTAATGTATAGTTAGTAAATAATATAATTATTTTTTGTTTATTATTTTTTTATCAAAATGTCATACATTATTATCTACATTGGTTTCATAAGCTTAGTTCATTCGATATACAGCACATTATGTTATCAAGTTGCCAGTGCCAACAACTATCAATAGTAGCAGCTAGTAGCTTAAGTGTAAAATGGGTACCTGTACTATTTTTTTTGTTTTCAAAAATTTCAGTCTTATTATTATAGAGGGTGTTACAAAAAAGTAGGTCAAGCCGTCAACCACATATTCTTTGAGTGAAAGTAAGAGAACTTTCTTGTACTATATTTCATTTGCGATATTTTTTAACACATGTGTCAAAATTACAATTTAAAATGGAGAAAAAATTATAAAATTCATTCATTTTTCTGCTTGTTATGATTTTTTAAATTTCTGAAATCATCCCTTAACTTCTAGTTTCCCTAACTGTGTTAATTTGAACAATACAAGAAAAAGTCAATAGACCATTTCTATGTACAGGGTTCCCCATACTACTGTGCAGTTTAAAAGTCGAATAAAAACTTTCTGATCAAAGTAAATTAACTTTTTAATGGATTGACATGTAGCTAATTTTATGGGATTTATGACTGAAATAAATAATAATTCAATTTTTAAAGATCATATCTTCCAAATGCCCTCCTTCGACTTCAATGCAATTTTGAATTCTAAGTTTAAAATTTCGCATTACTCGACGAAGCAAATCAAACCAATATTACCAAATGATGCTACACCATTAGGATCACATTTTAACAAGTAGGCGCCTGTCTCTAAGCAACGACAAAAGTAAACACTTCATTGTTTTAGTCACAAATGTCACAACTTAATTTAATTTTCATTTTTTAACAATTTTCATTGCGTTATGAATTATTCAATTCAAGAGCGTGTGTTTTCCGTGGAAGTCTACATTAGAACTGGTTCAGTGGAAGAAGTTCGGCGTGCATTTCGACGGCAGTTTGGAAATAATAATAGGGGCGATGCACAAACACGCGTTACAATTTCGGCATGGGTTCGTCATTGGCGTGAAAATGGCTCTGTGCAAAACATTGAAAAACCTGGACGTCGAAGAACGGTGCGTACGCCTGCAAATATTGAACGAGTGAGAGCTGCCTTCACAAGAAGCCCTAAGAGATCTGCTAATCGGCAATCACTTGCCCTAGGAATATCCAAGGAAAGCCTCCACAGAATTCTGCATGAAGATTTAAAATTTCACCCCTATAAATACCAAATGGCGCATCACCTCAGTGATACAGATAAAGAAGCGAGGTTGACATTTTGTCAAGAATTTTTAAATCAGCACCATGGAGGAATACATAATTTGCTAATGAGCGACGAAGCAAATTTTCATTTGGACGGTGTTGTTAACAAGCAAAACTTTAGGTACTGGGGAGCAGAAAATCCTCACGAACTGTTTACCAAAAACCTCCACAGTCTAAAAGTCGTTGTGTGGTGTGGTGTAGCATCATTTGGAATTATCGGTCCTTATTTTTTTGAGGATGAAAATAACCGTCCTGTTACAGTTAATTCCGAGCGCTACATAAACATGTTGCAAACGTTTCTTATCCCCGAACTAACTAGACGGGGACTACTAAATGGTGCCATATTATTCCAACAAGATGGAGCTACAGCTCACACAGCCAGAAACACTATGAGGATTTTGCGAGATTTTTTTGATGGCCGTATAATTTCCCGATTTGGAAATTTGAATTGGCCCCCGAGATCTCCCGATTTAACGGCCCCAGATTTTTTTCTCTGGGGATACCTGAAGCAAAAAGTTTATGCAAGTCGTCCAGCAACAATTCTGGAGTTGAAAAAGCTGATTCAAAATAAAATTGCAGAAATAAATGGAAATTTGCTGCGTCGAGTGATGCAAAATTTTGAACTTAGAATTCAAAATTGCATTGAAGTCGAAGGAGGGCATTTGAAAGACATGATCTTTAAAAATTGACTTATTATTTATTTTCGTTATAAATCCCATAAAAATAGCTACATATTAGTCCATTAAAAAGTTAATTTACTTTGATCAGAAAATTTTTATTCGGCTTTTAAACTGCATAGTCTAATATGGGGAACCCTGTAGAATTTTGCTCTACAAATTTTATAAGAAACTTTTTTTCTAGTTTTTACCCTTTTGAGTTATGTTGAAAAACCTCTTTATTTTATCTTTTTTCATCGCTGAGCGGGGTTTAAAAAAATACTGTCACTTATTGTTATTATACCTACTCAACTAACTTATCTCAAAAATTCGGGCCAGTTGACAAAAATTGCGATTTAAAGGCCGATTTTATTGGACTATTTTGTATGAACTGGCAATTAAAAAAGATATCTGAACGTGAAACGAGATTGACAGATGGTCGTGAGTTGTAGATCACGATTTAATTACGCCATCTGTTAGTAGGAAGATCAATTAAAATACCCCATCTTTCTTCTTCTGTGTTAATTGGGATATAACCTATTTTAGTCAACGTCTTTTATTATTAATAATAGAGACAAGAACAGCAGTTACTAATATAAGGAAGTTTGCTGCAATAACATATCCATAGTTTAGTACATCACAAGATGGATGACAATGGTGTTCGATTCGAAAAAAAACTAAAAAACTAAAAAATATGTAACGAAGTATTAGTGAAATTGCCTGTATAGTTCACATTCACTTTCATTGTAGAATAGTAATCTGTGACAAAATATTTTTTTGAGGTAAACCCCGTAAAAAATTTTTTAAATTTACATTTTTCAGACCCACTGACATTCCCAAAAACGAGATTTTGTTCTCTAATTAAAAGATAAAGTTAAAGAATGGTCCGCAAAATGGACACACTGTACAGGGTGTCCCGAAATTTATGCAACAAAATTTGGTCATAGATTGACCCGTATTTTTTCTTTTTGCCAACTGGCCCCCTCTTTCGGAGTTACAGCCCCCTGAAATCTGCCCCTAAGAAGTCTTTTTTATATCTCAAAACCATGTTGTACCAGAATCACTAAATTTGGTACACAGGGGTTTTATGACATGTGGAATCTCACAGTGCTACGCTTTTTGGCGAGAAACCCCCTTAAGACACTTTTTCGTGGGCCCCCTTGTCTTTGGAACCAGAAAAATTTGGTCGCAAATTTGATTTTTTTTTAAATTATTAGTTAGCTAGAAAGCCATTGAATTTAGAAACTTTTTTGTCTCTTGATATTTGTTTCGTAAAACGCAATGTTTTTGAGGAAAATGGCGAATCACGATATGCATTCGATCACATTTTGACATTTTTCTCGAAAACATTGCGTTTTACGAAAAAAGTATAAAGAGACAAAAAGTTTCTAAATTTAATGGCTTTCTAGTGGACTGATAATTTTTAAGAAATTTAAATATGCGACCAAATTTTTTTGGCTCCAAAGACAAGGGGGCCCACGAAAAATTGTCTTAAGGGGGTTCCCCGCCAAAAAACGTAGCACCATCAGATTCCACATGTCATAAAACCCCTGTGTACCAAATTTAGTGATTCTCGTACAACAGGGTTCTGAGATATAAAAAAAAGATTATTCTTAGGGGCGGACTTCAGGGGGCTGTAACTCCGAAAGAGGGGGCCACTTGGCAAAAATAAAAAATACGGGTCCCCTAAATTTGTCCTAAGAATCTGTGACCAAATTTTGTTGCATGAATTTCGGGACACCCTGTATATTGTAAGAACGAACAATCAACGTTTTTATATTAAAAGTGCGGAGCTCTATTGCATGGGACAAGGATCCCCGTTTAATTCCTCTTTTTAACAGAGAATCGCGTCGACAGGAATCAATCGCGTACACAGAATGCAATTAAATGTCACCAAAATATCCCGGTAAAATATATCGAGCACTCTGCCTGTGACAGCCCGCCTCAAACTAATATATCACCGTTAAAGACGTAATTAAATTTTCAATAAAGTCCGTTGAAAATTTCGCCACATTAAAGGAGCGCCCGTAGAGCGTTGCTTGACCGAGGATGTGGTCACTTTAGAAGTAGCCCCTGGGCCAATTTAAGTGTTGTAAATTAATTAGTTTCCTCTTCGCTTTTTGCGTCCGGCTGTCTTGGTGAAATATACTTGAAATGTAACATCAAATGCAACGATGTAAAGTACGCGTACTTATAAACAGGAATTGTAGAATTAATTGGTCATATCCTCAATTGCTTTTTGTTGTTAAAACTATACACTCAGAAAACAGTTTTCCGTTTAGTTCGGAAGTGTGTTCAGTTTTATCATTTCGTGTTTTATTGCACGACGGATGAAAGAGTGAAAATTGTGAAAATTCATTACAAGTACGGAGAGTGTGTAGTTGAGACTGTGCACAAATTACATAGAAATTCCGTCAGTTGGAACGCGTCGAATGAAATAACTGTGAAAAGATTAGTTGCCAAATTTGAACAGACAAGTTCTTTTTGCGTTAATTCTCACCCTGAGAAAGTTGGTGATCGAATTGAACGAAAACCTGTATAATCTGAATTCTTAAAACTTCAAATAAGACGCGTTTACGAATAACTCTTTGTAACACGTATACATTTACTATCCTTCTGAAAGTTCCTTCTTATGTGTATTATCAAAAGGCACTCCCACTGAGGAAGTTTGTGCCATATACCAATACTCCTCTTATCGTGTATGCACTTCCTTTGCAGACTTTTAAAATTTAATGGAAGTGTACGAGCGAGATAGACTCAGGGGTATATTACTGGAGAACAGGAACATTTGCTCTTAGATAATATCCGGCTAGACTAAACAGTGACTGTAATTAACTAAATTCGCCACTGCTGTTTGTTCAAACGTCGTGCACATTCTATGGTTTTACGTATTTGATACAAATGCGTAAGTTATTTATTGTATACCTGTGTATAGCCAGTAAGATCTAACCTATACTTCGCTATAAAATAACACAAACTAAAATATTTATTTCTTATTCTGATAAAATAATTTGGTGTATCCTTTACATGAAATTGTATTGTGCCGTTCATTGAGCATAGTGTTCCGATAATATGTTCCACCAGCGCACACGCCTTTGGTTACAAGCACCTATTTCTATCCTTATTTGTTGTATACAAAAAGAGAGACAGCATGGCTTGACTTCCTGGAGTCTCACCCTCACGTTCCCAGCTGAAGCGTGTCAGTACGTGTCGTTAGTGTACAAGGGGAAAATATGGTATTATTTTCACATTTTAGTTATTCTAATATTAGCCTAGTTACTGTAGCTGAAAATATAGTAATACCTCCGAATTTTTTATAACTGCGTCGATTTTTCTCAAAATTTAGAATTAGGCTCATCTTACCCCCCGCTTCAAAACTTATATATTCGCTAGGTGTGCTTTTTGTTCTTAAGGGGTGAAAACCACCCCTTATTGGAAAAAACAGAAGAAATACAAATTTTAAGCATTTTATGTAATCAAATCTTTTTTATTCATGCAGTATGTGCTATCTAACATGAAACCTAATGTTTCCCAAATTTTCAACCCGGAAAAACCTTTAGAAACCACCCCTTTGGATGAAAATAATATAATTTTTTTTTTCAACTTGAAACGTTTTAATCATGCATTTTTATCAAATTAAAATTGATTTCTTGATTAAAAAATCTTTTTTATCGGTTGCAACTTTTCAACCCTTGAAAAAATACCCCTTCTTTCGAAAATAAAATGAAAAAATATTATTGAAAGAGTAGAAACATTTTAAATGTGCATTCATATTAAATAAACATTTATTCCCTTCTTATAAAATAATTTTGAATTGATTGCAACTTTTCAACCCTTAAAAATTACCCTTTACATTTATATATATATTTATATGTATTTTCTTAAAATTATCACCTATAAGATTTTTAATCGCACAAAGGCTCATTTTGCAGGGAATTGTAAGGGCTACGTGAATTGTTGAGTTGATCTTTTTTAAGCCCTTCATTTTTAAGTTTGAAGGGTTTAAAGGGCTCGAAAAGGGTGGTTCTCTCATTCATATGATAACTTAAAATGGCGATATCTCGATTAATATTAATTTTAGAGGAATAATAAAAAAAGCAAAATCTTCAACAAAAATAAAGCTAAATTTTTACTCTTGTATTTTTTTGTACGCCCTTTAATTTTTAAGTTACAACGTAAAAATCGATTTTTTTTTAAAAGTGAATATATACATATAATTGTGTATTACACTATGTACCTATAGGTATAAGGAGTACAAATAGCCCAGTTACTGTAGCTGAAAATATAGTAATACCTCCGAATTTTTTATAACTGTTTCTTCGTTTCCAAAATTTATAATTAGGCTCATCTTACCCTCCTCTTCAAGACTTATATATGAGCTAGGTGTGGTTTTTGTTCTTAAGGGGTGAAAACCACCCCTTATTGGAAAAAAAGAAAAAATACAAATTTAAGCATTTTATGTAATCAAATCCTTTTTATTTATGCAGTATGAGTAATTCCATGAGCTATCTATCATGAAAATTAATGTAGCCCAAATTTTCAACCCAGAAAATCTTTAAAAACCACCCGTTTGGATGAAAATAATATAATTTTTTTTTTCAACTTGAAACGATTTAATCATGCATTTTTATCAAATTAAAATTGATTTCTTGATTAAAAAATCTTTTTTATCGATTGCAACTTTTCAACCCTTGAAAAATACCCCTTCTTTCGAAAATAAAATGAAAAAATATTATTGAAAGAGTAGAAACATTTTAAATGTACATTCGTATTAAATAAACATTTATTCCCTTCTTATAAAATAATTTTGAATTGATTGCAACTTTTCAACCCTTAAAAATTAGCCCTTACATTTATAAATTTTTATTTTCCTTTTTAATAATAAAACATACAAAAAAAACATTATAATTATATGTAAATGATTATTATTCGTCGTCACTGCTATTCTCTTATTATTATTACGTGTGTGTGTGGTGTGTGTGCGTGTGTGTAGTATAATGTGTATTACAATATAGTACTGGTTTATTCGAATATACACATACTAAATACGTATATATACAAAAAAGATCTAAATGGTTCAAAATTCTTGTTTGACCAAAATATTCCTAAAATTATCACCTATACACGTGTTTATTTTTCTGACGATAACTTTCTTACTTTTAGATTTTTAATCGCAAAAAGGCTCATTTTGCAGGGAATTGTAAGGGCTACGTGAACTGTTGAGTTGATCTCTTTTAACCCTTCATTTTTAAGTTTGAAGGGTTTAAAGGGCTCGAAAAGGGTGGTTCTCTCATTCATATGATAACTTAAAATGACGATATCTCGATTAATATTCATTTTAGAGGAATTAAAAAAATCTTCAGCAAATAAAGCTAAATTATTTTACTCTTGTATTTTTTCTGTACACCCTTTAATTTTCAAGTTACATCGTAAAAATCGATTTTTTTTTAGAAATTTTAAAAATTAACATTTTCAAAAATTTTTTTTTCGAAAAATCATGCTTTGTGAGTGAGCCAAAGACCCAGAACATATTCTTAGAACATAAATGAAGAAATCTGTAAATGGATTGCATTTAATTTTAATTCTGTCGCCAAAGGCACTGATTTGTTTATTAATTTTTCCTTAAAAAAAGTGAGACTATCATGTTATTTCGATCATATTTCCGTTAATTTTGATTCTAAAGACTTTTAAAACAGCTCATTTTAAAGGTTTTTCAAAGTACTTTCAAAAAGGTTCAAATAGTTTTTTTTCTTAATATTTATGGTTTTAGCGTTATTTGACGTTAACTGGTTCCAATTTAGTTTTTAGCTAAATATAATAATGTTTAAAAATCCATAACTCGATTTATATTGCAAATAGAGAAAAACAAAATAATACCATTAGATTTGCTTTTTTTATTACCTTTCTTTTTGTTCATTACAACTTTTTCGTTAGATCCAATGGTTTCAGAATTATTTGCAAAAAAACTGTCCGAAAACAAGCACTTTTTCAGTAAAAAATAAACATTTTCAATGACGAATTACTCGGAAAGTATTGGATTATCCAAAAAACTTTATATAACATTTGTTACTTAAAATTGTTATTTTGGGCGTAAAAATTTTCACCCCCAAGAAGGGGTGGGAACCATCGCCAGGGCAAACCCACACTTCGGCACTATATAAGTTTTGTTCCTTGAGGCATTCCCCACATTCAGTCAAAATTTCACTTCAATCGGTTCAGTTATAAAGAATTCGGAGGTAAAAACCCTGAGTAACTGGACTATATGTGTTGTTTAACATGCAATGGTGTACTACGGGTGATAACGGACAATGAGAATCAGGGTAATCGTAAACGATCGTATTTAACAGATCAAGACAGTTGAATGAAAAATAATGATTTTATCCTAAAATTTGCACGAAAGTAGTTCACGTGGGAATTCAAGAAATTAATTTTTACATTCAATAAACATGTAAAACGTTGGTAGTTGCTTATAATTTCTACTACGGTCTGCCAAAATCGACATATCTATTAGATATTTTATATTTTGACAATTTTTGGAACCCTCTAGAATGATACGCCCATGGAAACACATTCCCCGTTTGCCTTACCCGTAACATATACAATTTGATAATGAGTTTCAGGTTACCAATTTAACACTGGAGTGTAGTACCAATAAACATTTACATAAAGATATACAAAAAGGTGTATTCTAATTAAATTACAAAAATAATTAAACCCATACTTTCGCAGGTGCATAAGGGAACACCTGTCCCAATTTACGCCAATGCCTGCATCCCAATTTTCACATCGCTAATGTGCATCCTACGGCAGGAGGCGTAAGAGCTTTATAAACTGAAAATATGCCCGCTTTACCGGCCGTAATTTGCACGTGTTGAAAGCTGCACGTAACCAAAGGCATAAAAGTTCCTATTAACAATGGAGCAATCCCACTAACTGGAAATGAACGTCGGGCGACTTTTTCGTTCCACAAAAACTCCGGTTTTAAGCGGGTTAGTTTAAAAAGTACGCTTTCATGTTTATTTAGTATGAAATTCGGAACTAGGCGAACGGAAACCTGGGATTTCTTTGATGGGATCTGGCTCCGACCGGCATGCACAGCTGCAGACTGACATTTGTTGAACAAATACTGATTGCTGATTCGTTTTCCTGCTGGAAATGATAAAAAGTTTTCGAGCTATTCGCAGTGATGTTAAATGTCATTCCGACGAATATGAGCAATATTAGCGATTCAACTGTCCTGTTTTAAATCCAATATATATTTTTCGAAAACTGTCATCAAAAGTCGACATTTTCGTTAAATTTTTAGTTGACATAGTGAGTCTTTTTATTATTACTCACTATTGTAAACAGGACGATTGCAGTTTATTTTGCACTACATGTAAATTGAAAGTGCCGATATTGCAGTGACTTCAATTTATGCCATATTCAGTGCTATTATTATTGTTTAAGTTTACTGCGCACCTTGTATTATTGGTAAGTTCTGTAGGCTCTGCTGAAGTGATAACAATTTATTTGCGATTGAAATTTTATTTTGTATAGAATCTTCAATTTTATATGTCTTCTCTACCGTACTGGAATGCCACTCCCTGTGTCGTTTAATGGTGGCAATATCGGCCCCTGCGTCGGATAACAGAGTGGTGGTAGAACGTCTAAAGCAGTGTCCTGTAGAAGTTTCCAGATGAGGCAAATTGAGATAAGTTGCTATTTCTTTTGGCACATCTCTTATTTTGTTGACGCCAACCACTTGGTTAACACATTTTTCCCTGATATAGTTAAAAAAAGAAACTCCTACTTGTAGTAACTGCCGGACGTAAAGCCCAGTTTGACCTGAGGAGTTATTTCTTTATTTAACTATGTATCGTTATGACCAGTATCGTAACGAGACTGGATTTCAAAAGAGTATACTATTCAATTCTCGAAAGGGAGTTTATAATTATCATAATACTTTAATTAATACGTGCGAACTTAGAAATGTTGTATGTTCAGAGAGTGAATTTTAGGCACTTACCCTCTATTGCTTACGTAGAATGTAATCCAGTGGCTGGCTATACAGGGTGACACTGAAGTTGAGAGAACCAAAAGGAAACACCAAAACTTCCAGGAAGGGTTTTAATAACAATAAACAAAACCAACAAACAAAATAACAACACAATGACTCGAACAACATTATTAATAAATTTATTGACACGCGACAGCGTACCGAGATTCAGGTACTTTATCCATTATTAAATTTAATTAATTAGCCAGAGACTCTAAAGTTAATTAGACTGCTCAATGTGAAATCCAAGGAAGAACTGCCTGTTCGAGATCTTCCCTGAATCCGACACCTCGCTTTGACGCGCCCATTTCTTGGGTCCAGAAGTTTCTGTTCGTATCTTATTGGCGGGAACCTGAATATCGGGACGCCTGGTATAACCATACTATGTTAATAATTACCTAATTGACTGGACTTACATTCATATAAGAATTCTGAAACTAAACTTACTTACAAGTAACCCTAGCCTTCCTCTAGTGACTCCGTGTAGTTAATGCGGGACGGATTAGTCGATCTCATTTAATCTACTTTTATCGCTTGGAAGATCCGTCAAAAAACCAGCTTATCATATATTCTTTCTTTTCCAATCATTATCTATTTCACAATTTAATTTAATTCTACTTTGGAACCTCTACGCTCTTCTCGCGGTTTCGCGCGTTATTAAAAATATGGGTTTCTACGCTGGCGCCTCCCAGACGCAACAGATGACTGTCACATGGCCCCGACTCTAAGCGAACTTGTTAAAAATATTGGTAAATTTCTCCGAAGGACGACGCTACCTACTTGAAAGCCCTAAACTTTCGATAATTTGTGTTGACTGAAATATTTTACTTTTTGGCCCATCCGTTCTCAGAACTAATAAATAAATTACTACGCCTCCCGGCTTTTGTTACAACAGTATTTGCGGTATATCTTCATTTGATCTAGACTTGAAATCACAAAACATTTCGGAGTATGAGTTTCGGAATAGGGAATTCTTATAATAATAACTGAATCTTTGTCTTCTATATCATCGATTGTTAGCTTTAGTAGCTCACCTCTTCTCAAAGCTCCGCAAACACCAATCATTATTAAAATTACCTGAAAAGGCGTACAAAATTAATTACTTAAATCGATCGATTAGATCTTTCGTTAGAATTCTGAACTTCTTTGGACGGTATCCAACTGATTTGCTTTTCAAATATGGTATTAATTTTGTAAATTCTCTGATATTTACATTTTTTTTGGCATTCAGTATACTTTTTAACATGGAATATACTGGGCATAACGTCGAAGGTTTAACTTTATTAATTTTATGTTCGAAATATGCCAGTAATACCGTTTAGGACACTTTTTGAATTTTCTTCGAACTACACCACCCTTTGAAGTCGTTGTAGGCAATCTCGTACTGTCTCGAGGATTTTTTAGGGATTAATTGTGAAACAGCACATTGTGCTGCTTCTAATACTTTTCCTGGTAAATACTTGTCTTCACCTTCCGATTTCATTTTGAATTAAACACTTACAATATATAATTCTTTTTAAACAACAAATTTGTATTGTTTATTAGGGTACTATGTTATGATAGTCACCGCTAATCCGTCTTGATTCAAACACGGTTCAAATGATTTCAAACATAAATTAAATTGTTGTTATAACACAATTGCCTTATTTTATTGCAGTTTTCGAAAAATATTGTTTACATCTCGAACGAGAAATGCTTTTTAGCGACGCAAAATTAACTTCCATACTTGAACGCAAAAGTACCTTTTCGCGTTCTGGATACAAAAATAACTATTTTCATACAGAGGAAAAAGTAAGATTTTGCGCATCACTGAACAAAAAATGTTTACCTTGTCTTCTAATACATATATTAACAAAGTTTCCTTCATATTTTGTCGAAAACTTCCTTCTTAACTAAGTTATATTGGAGTATTATTAATAAATATTAATTCATAACTTGCCACGTGTTTGACCTTTAATTCCGTTAATCTGAATTAGATGTAGCACCGGTAAATACAATAAATTGTATACCAAATTCTTGATTATAATTTAATTTTGCAAGATTTATTTATTTAAAATGCTTTAAAAATAAAATCAAAGTTATTAATGCTAACATATTTAAAAAGTTACTTGTAATAGCATTTCCATCAGTGATATTTAATATTGTATCATATTTCAAAATGCTTTGTTTATGAGCTGTAACTATTCGAACCAGTCTGTGCTGACCTGTTCATAAACAGTTGATGGAGGTGTGAGTGGAAAAGCTTAAGTTTAATCGCTAATAGTTAATTTATAAGATTGTACGTTTTATTCGTCGTAACATAAACGTAATAAAAGTCAGAAATGGCATATTACATGTCTTCCATGAGTGCTGAGTTTGTTGATCAGTTCGCAACAACGAGATGCGTTATGGATGCGAACGTTCTACAAAAAATGCCCCTTATCATTTTTTGATAAACCTACTCGTACCAAAGTTATTCAAATTCAAAGTTAAATTTATGTTATAAATCACTGTTTCTCCAGTTTCAGGTAAAATGATTAAAGTTATCATGAAATATTATAAAAAAGACATTTAAAAGTCAAAATTGATAAGTTTATCAAGTCTTTCAAATTAATATGACTGAGGAACCCACCATTTCTAGGGAGAATCAATTAAAATCCTTTATATTATATTAAATAGTATTTGAAATTTTTTAAAATTATTTTTTTACCAATGATAAGTTTTAATCTATCACAACCGAAAAGTCATTTATCATTAATAACAACAACATAACATCAATTATTACGATAAAAAGGATTTTAATTGGTTCTTCCCAGAAATGATTTTTTCAATCGTATTAATTTGAAAGACTTCATAAACTTATCAATTTTGACTTTTAAATGCCTTTTTTAGAATATTTCATGATAAATTTAATCATTTCACCTGAAACTGGAGAAGAAAGTGTAACTATAAGATAAATTTAACTTTGAATTTGAATAACTTTTATACAAGTAGGTTTATCAAAAAATGATAAGGGACATTTTTTGTAGAACGTTCAATTCCCTACAAGAATACGTTTCGGTCATTTAAATCCGTCCATTGGTTTTTAAGATATATAAAATTCTGAAATTGAAAAATAATTTTCCCCATGTTATTTAAACGGAAAGTAGAAAATCGCATTGGCCAACATATCCCACAAACAAGTAGATCGTGGAATCTCCACCTGAGCTCCTCGAACTCAGAACGATGGCGGAGGATCAGAAATCTCACTTTCCCTCGTTGAGGACCTTACGTCAAGAGGGAAAGAATCGAGATGCCAGGGAACTGTCCAACCCCCAAGCAGGCGTCTAACGCACTCGCATCGGAGGTGAAGAATGGCTCTGAATACTACGATCCCGCCAATCCAATCACGCGGGTCTACGACCCCCTGATGATGCTCAGGGGAGAATCTGACAAGTCTCCTCAGCCGGGAGCAAGCCAGAATGAGGCGCATTCGCGTCGTGGCGCCCAACGTGGGACCGCCATCGTGGATCGTCAACCCACCTATTTTTAAGCGCAGCCAGGTGTAGTGGCAGCTTGTTACTTAAATCTCAAGATCTACGCCTAGAGGAATTCCGCGATATTAGCATCTCAAATGGGTCCTGCCAGGAAATTTTCGCTGAAAAATTGAAGATGCAGCGAGTTGCTGCAAAATTTGTTCCTCGTTTGACATAAAGAATCTCTTGAACGTTTGTCGGCAACTCCTTGAACGATCCAATGACGATGAAACATTCATTCAAAGGATCATAACGGGAGATGAAAGCTGGGTTTACGACTACGACATTGAAACAAATGTTCAGTCACTACAATGGATTGGCAAAAAATCTCCACGTCCCAAGAAGCACGCCAGTTTCGATCCAATGTCAAAGATGCTCATTGTTTTTCCGACTTTAATTGAATTGCGCATTTTGAATGTTTGCCTCTAGGTGAAACACCGTGTGTACTATCAAGGTGTTTTCGATTACGTGAAAAAATCCGCAAAACGAGACCAGAGTTGTAGCGAGAAACTCATGGTTCTTGCACCATGACAATACGCCCACACATTCACCTTTGTCAATTCGTCATTTTTGTGCCAACAATCAGATTACTGCCCTTCTTCACCCTCCTTACTCGCCAGTCCTAGCTCCTTGCGATTTTCTCTTACTCCAAAATTAAAATCAGCGCTGAAAGGACGCCGCTTTCAAACTATTGATGACATCATAGCAAATTCGTCACAGACTTTAAAGGCCATTTCAAATGAAGCTATCCAGGACTGCTTTGCAAAATGGAAACATCGCTGAGAAAAGTGTGTGAATAGGACAGGGGCGTACTTTGAAGGAAACAAGGACCAATAGTGTAAAAAATTAAAACCAAAGTTTAAAAAATAAAATAAAAATAAAAAATTCGTTTATTTTTTTTTTTAACAGACCTCGGATACTATTTTATTCACAGTAATCATTTTATGTTAGTATCACAAATTGAAACTTATAGAAAAGATCAAGGAAAGCCTACTAGTCTTATATTTAATTAAACAACTACAACTTAGGCTACCCTGTATACAACAGAATAATCGAACACACCTTTAATTGAGTCTATGATTAATTACAGTTCCCCAACAGTTAAGTCTGAGACAATACGATATGCGGCAGGAATTAGGTTCTGACAAAAAAGGAAAAGTATCCTAAAATTAATTGCCGGCATAAACGGCTCAAATTCTTTTACGCTACAGGAAAGGAAATTAAATTCTTAAGAATAACAGTGATGGATGCGCCCAACTGAGCAGCTTATTGTCCTTAGCCGATGTAAAAATTAAATTCTGCTTATTATTTCATTCGGAGTTCCGAATCCGTTTTTATATCCGGGGCAATTAATAACTGTCCATGCAGCGAGATTCGGGAGAGATTGAGTTAGAGATTCGGCTTTTGGAGAACCTCCACTAGCACCGGACGTACTACTACGGAAACGTTTTTGAAGATGTATTGTTGGAATACGTAATGCGGTGTAAACAAGCGTTTGGAGATTTCCATAATTTTAGGCCCCGTATTAAAATTCATTTCGGAATTATGTATATCCCTTCCCGAAAATGTGGCCGAAAGTATGCATGAGTACCTAAACGAAAAAGCAAAATTTCTGTTTACACGGGGTGATTTACAACATATCCAAATAACTTTGCGGATACGTGCGTCATCAAAAATAGAATGTAATAAATAGAAAATATTTACAGATTCCGCGAAAAAAATACTTGAAGTTATGTTTAAAAGAAAGACATACTATACTGTGTTCTTTTCATTTGACAAATGCCTATTTATTCATCATTACTGCGGTTTTCATAGTGGTTTTATTACTATGGTTTATTGTTTACATCAGTCTTAAGGCGGGTATCCATTTGTGTTAAATGCCCCGTAACGTAACACCGAACATGTTACGTTACAGCTAGTGGAGACGGAAAATTGTTGCATGGTACGTGTAACAAATTTGACACGCGTAACTGATCCGGGACGAACCATCAGTTGTCGGTTTTTAGTCGTCGCATCAAAGGGATGCAACAGTACTTTCTGCCACATGTTGAGACGGGGTTACCCTTTTGTCCGTAACGTTGCCTGTTGCATATATGATTTTGTGTTATTTTTCGTTTCGTCAGTCTTTTGTATATGGTCTGGGGTCAGTCTGTTTCCTGCAGTGACTAGGAAGAGTGTGTTTTTCCCTGTTTGTGCCATGAAGTGGAGTAAAGAAAAGATTTCCGGAGATTTCCGTTTCTTATGCTTCAAAATTGTAAGATGAATAAAAATATATGACGCTGCTGCTAACTGCAATTGCAGTGACGAATCTATTAAGTGCAGTCAGGTTCATACTGCGAGTTTATGTTCCTATGTCATCTCGTAACCCTATTTTGTTACGTTACAGAACGAATGATACGACCAAAACCACACATACTTTCGCAGCGAACCGTGTCACCTTTTGCAACAGGTCGTAACATATTCGTTGTAACGTTACGGAGCATTGCCACAAGTGGATACCCGCCTTTACAAGTATTCAAAATGACTTATGACATAAGATTTAAGAGTTAAAATTGGTTTAAGGATTTTATGATTATTAAAAAAAAGAAAATTTCATAATAATTTTAAGACTTCTGAAAATAGCACAATTTTTATTCAAATAACACAATATACAGGGTGTTTTGAAAGTCCGTCAGGAAACTCCGGGAGGTTATTCTACGGATTAAAATAATAGCAGTATGTAATGAAAATTTTTTTCGAATTGTCAGTTTGCAAGTTACAGCTTGTCAAAGTTCATTTTTTTTATTTTTTTATTTAAATAACTTATTTAAATCAAGTTCTATGAGTCCGTCATTTGGCACACCCACTAAGTAGACGAAGCTCTATTGGACCAGTCAGAGAAAAGTTTCATTATGCGCCGTTAGAGGGCACTTTACCAAGAACTCAAAATTTGTTTTGGTCATAACCTTCTTCTCTTGCTAGACATCACAGAAATTATTGAGAAAAAATTATGTACTCTTTATTCACACCGATAAATGTAACCGTTTACCAGGAAATCGAATATCCGAAAAAAATCGAAAAAAAATTCTTCTTATTTATTTTTTTTTGGAGGTATAAACATATTTTGTTGAAATAGTTCTTTTTATTTGACTTTAATGAACCAAATGTTCAAACTGCTGACCGCGTGCAGCTCGACAATAATCCAGCCTGTCGACAAACTTTCTCTGCACATTCCTGATTGTTTCAGGTAGTATTTGCCTGGTCTCATGGCGAATGCGTTGCTTCAGGTCTTCAATGTTGTCCGGTCTGTCACCATATACCTTACTTTTCAAATATCCCCAGAAAAAAGTCAAGTGGGGTTAAATCGGGAGAACTTGCCGGCCACTTAATTTCCCCTGTTCTGCCAATCCAACGACATGGAAATTGATAGTTTAAATAGTTTCTTACGATGGCTGTGTAATGTGGCGGAGCGCTGTCATGTTGAAAATATATTTTAGGACTTATTTCAATCCTTTATGTCTCTGTTAATGACTCCATTCGAAAAGTTCCTGATTAAAGACACTGATTTTGCTGTAGGAAAAGGGAATTATTGAGGCATCACTTTTCATTTTGACTGTTGACACTTCAATAAAAATTAATTATGTTCAGGCGTGTAGACTGCTATCCCGTTGAAAAAAAATATATATTAGGGCTGCTTTCGGTGTGCAGCAAAAATGAAACTCTCTCAATGGTAAATAAAAGTATTTTATATTGAAAACGTTAGTGAAAATGAAGTGTTGTCGGGGTGAGCGTTCGCTGGAGAGTCGTGGTGTGGAGTCGCTTGCAGGCATAAGTATCTGGTCCTTGGCGCCAATCTGTCGTGGAACTTTTCCTGGAACCCTGGTGCGTCCCGCGTCTGTTCTTTGTCCTTGCAACTGTTACACCAGCCAGCGTTAGGCTTTTGACGTAATACTTAAAATGGGTCACTTGCGGACATGTGTACCCACAAATAAATAGGAGTTTGCGGTTTTTTAATCCTTTTCCGAAATTTCCTCTACCAACCCTATATGTAGCACATCATATTAATCAGAAAAACCTAAGCTTTCTTATGGTCCAGTAAAAAAATGTAGTTGCCATTTAAAACAAGGTACCCTATCCCCCTCCCGCCGCCACTGGTTACATTTTTGAAATTTGAATTTCACCAGAAAAACAAAATTAACCTACAGGTATACGAGCGATTTTTCCAAAAATTGTCAGTTTCCGAAATGCGCATGACTTGTGATTGTAAGAAATTACATTGCATTTTACTATTTAGTGGGAATATATTTCCATCATACCATTCTTTAATTTTTAAAAGGTTATTTTGTAATTTAATGTAATCGGATATGGAACATTTGCGAGAAAAAAGTTTAACGTGGTCGGTATAGAGTATGATGTTAATATCTAGGTCAATAGCTATGTCATTGACGTATAAAACCTGACTCATGTCATTAACATATAAAACCTTAAAAGGGGGCCAAGGATACAACCCTGTGGTACTCCAGAAACATCCTGAATGTTGTTAATTTTATTAATTATAAAAATTGGTGCCTAAAAAATCATTAATTTACATGCTCAACCCATTTACCTTTGCACTGCTAAAGCAAACTTTTATTCGTCAACTTTTAAATGCGAAATTTTCCTTTACTGTTTCCCGGCCTTAAAGTCTTAAAAAAGTTAAAATTCCCACGACTCTTGCGAAAGCGTACGGAAGCTCGCCCTCCCAACAGCTTTTCCGTAGTCGTAGGCGTAACGCGTGCACAATGCCACTTTTTCTGGGCCGCATCTACCTCGAGATATTTTGACAACATAAGTGAATAAGCTTTTACAGCGGCCCCAGTTTGGAGGCCCTCTGTAGCCTACGTAGAATAAGAATATATTCCCCGTGGCATTCCGAAATACTAGGGTCCTCGCGCACACGGTGTCCCTCCTCGATAGGATCTCCGTAATTAATGCAGATAGACAGCCAAGAGATCTGCGTTTCACTCAATTTTAAGCTATGGACACATTTTATAAGTATTACGTATACAGGATGGTCATTTCCGTATAACGTTTAGTTCAGTCAAAAAATATTAAGAAATCGTAGATTAAAAAAAATGTACATTTTAAGTAGAACCTATATTTAGTTACAAAACAGAACACAGTCCTCTAACAAAAGTGGGCTAAATCTGAATCTAAAGACCAATTCGTGTTTTGACACTAACATCAAGAGACTCCTTTAGAAAGTGATTTTCGAGATTGAGTGGGCAGTGATTGGAAAACATTGGAAATTATGATCTCATTGCACAATAACCCTGTAACTCTGTAACCTCGAGGTTGAGCGATGGTGTATAACCACAAAACCCGGAATATGGGTCCAGTACTTCACAGGTTCGACACTACATGACTGTGAGTTGATAGGCTTCCATAGCCCCATAACTCAATAACTTTGTACTCTCATCACCCTAAATATACGAGGATGTATAACCACGACACTCTGAGGAATTGCATTTTGAATCTGAAACTCCGTAATACCAAATCCCGGGGTATACAAGCACCTGTAGACCCATAATTTGGGGCATACGATTTATATTACACTCGAGGTTTTTTCTTTTTGTATCTACACTGAAAAGATGTAACAGTTCTTCTTAGAGTTTTTGCGAACAAAATCTTTCAAATAACATGTTACGGGGTTATTGGGTTATAGGGTTACGGGGTTGATAGGGTTACAGGGTTAAGGGGTCGCGTTATGGGGTTACGAGGTTATGAGGTTTTAGAGTTATAATGTTATGGGGTTATGGTGCATTAAGATCATAAATTCCAATGTTTTTCCAATCACCTTCTGGAGGAGTTTTTTCTGTTCTTTTTTTTAGTGTCAATTGCTACCACTCAGTCAACCAATAAAGAAGTGCAGTTTTTGTATGCATTAAATATTCTCGCCAGTTAGTCAATTCGTGGTAGATTTATCGGAAACCACTTTAAACAAGACCAGGTCCCATTATCTATAAGGTTAAAGTAACACTAACCACCAAATATCTGTACATACAAAATACAAACCACACCATTCAAAGATTTGTCGGAAAAGAGGTAAATTTAATTTTAATTGACCACAAATGTCTCACACTGAAAAAGTAGATAGGTAATTGTTACACTGTAAGCTCTGTAACACTTAATAAGTTATTGATGTTTCGAAACTTCTCCGCTTTTATTCTCAAAACTGATTTTGAAATTAAATTAATTTAAACGTGAGTTTTTTAATTTTTTTAATTTCTGCCATTTTGATTAGAATTTTGAGAAACAAAACAAAGTTTTCCAAACGTTAACAACTTGTTGTTATGTTGAAGTGTAATATCTGGTGAACAATTATCTTGCTACAGATTCTGTTTGGTGTTAAGAGGTTATTTACTTGAAAGTTTCTCTTTTCATGGTGACACAAATATCTGGTTAAATAAAAGTAATTTTTTTGAAATTTTTGAAATTTTTTAACGCCGGGAAATATTAATTTCTTTGTGTGGTAGATGACTCAATTAAGTAAAAAATGTAATAAATAATTAAGTACAGGAAATATCTTTAAAAAATGTTTTGTTTTTCCAGTACTATTCTGTACAAAAATATGAAAGCAAGTGAAGTAAAATGCCAAAAGAGAAAAGAAATAGACGGGAATAATTATTTTCAATGTGGTTTGACAGTGATCCCGAAGGTTACAGGGACAGGAAAGGAAATGATATATAAATTCTTGTGACAAAACTAAAGTGACAAGGCATTTGAAGAACCATGTCTCGTTCAGCACTGAAGACTCTGTATTTTTCTATGAACTTACAGACGCCGTTCCTTCAAGCAATATTCCATTAAACAAACTAAAGAACCCCAAATTCCGTAATTCCGTAAATTGGAATCACATGGACTATCCCTAAATGCAGCATTTGATATAATGGAATGATGTACAAAAAAATATATACGCTGCCAATAATATACGACCAGTCAATAGTACGATAAAAGAAAAAATGCAAAGAGTTGGAAAAATCCAGGATACACCATTTTGGTAAACATATGTAGTTTTATCTGATACATATTAGGAGTTACCAGCAAATATATTAATATATAGTTCATGCCTCAACAATTTCTCATACTGTTCATTGTCAACAATAGACATTGAACGGTCATTTTCCCAACACAAGTTCATATTAAGTTAATAAAAACGTAGAAAAGCACGTAGTAATATGTTTTAACTCCTTCCAATATGCCACGGAAGCGTTTTCTCAACACTAAGGTTTGTATAGGTATTTTATCCTCTACTCAGCCTTGCTCTTTGGTAATAGTACTATGTTGCGACATATTTTCTGTAAACATATTAATGTTTTCATTCGTAATCTGACTACGGTCCTGTTAAACTCCGCGCCACACTAGACCTACTTATAAGATTTAAAAATTAACTTGTTCACATCACAAACAGTATTGCCAGGTAAGGAAATTTCTCTCTTTTTATTCAAGACTTGCATAATAATTAAAGTTCTTTTTACAGGATTCTTTATTAGAAGCTCAAGTTCAAATTTCCTATTGGGAGTGTTTTAATTTTATCAACTCACTCACCTATAACGGTAACGAGAATCATAAGACCAAGGACTATCGACAGGACTCCCATGAGGATCAAGTCGCCTAATGGTTCCCCGTCGCCGCTGTCTATAAGTGTTTCGTTGGATGTGAAATTGTCCTGCGAAGTGTTCGACGGCGAGGAAATATTCGAGAAATTCACCCTGTACAGACTCTCCAGTGGCGTCGCGTTCATGATTTGCGGGAATTGGTAGAAGTCTGAAAAAGATAAAATATTATCAGAATTGTAAAATTAAAAAAAGTATATTATGTTTCAGTTTCGCTATAACTTCGAAACAAAAGTAGAGCGGACCTATATTTTAACATTTTTATCTAGAAATTACATGTACTTTCTATCGTCAACGTTTGTAACGAGTCGTTTTGTTTAGACCAGCGATTCTCAGACAGTTTTATAAAATTAAACAACAAAGCATCACTGTGGTGATATCTTGTAGGATAATGTTATTTTTAAATACTTAATTATGGATTAATTTTAAATTATATTATTTCGGTTTTTGGTTTCTCCTTATTCGTGTTTTAAAAATGTTTGGGAACCGCTGATGCAGCGATTTCTAAGATCGCTTACTTTGAGAAGGACTGGCCTGCGATGTTCCTGGTAACGCAAGTAGTGCTGCAACTCCTGCTGCCGCAGTACACCCCCACGTGGTGGCCATACTGCTCCTACTCCTGCTCTTCCTCATCTCCATAGTTCAACGAGTATAGGGCTGAGAACTGGTTACATACCTGTCGACAAACCAGATGTTTATCATGCGAAAACATATTTAGAAATCAGAAAACACATTAGCTTTGTTCGTAGTGGATTAGAATCAGTTTCCAATAGTCAGACACACTGTAGGGAGTTGTTTTGATTTTTTTTTCAGAAACAGTGTGTCCCCGGAAGGGAAACCGCACTCTTGTAAACTTTTTTAATGTTGATTTTTCGAGAAAAAGTTATTCTTGATAAAAAGTTTTGCTTATCTTGGGAAGCCATGGCAGTAATCAAATATGCAGTAAAACATACAGGGCGAAATTTTCCCTAAGCAAAGTGCCTTTAATTTTTGTTTTCCTTAAAAAGTGTATTTAACAAAGTTGTCCGAGAAATCAAGAAATGCTTAAATATGGGGTTTAGTCAGTAAAGAACAACAATTATNATATAACTTCCTAAGGGTGCGTTTTAGGGCACATGTTAATAGGAACTTTTTGGCTTATTTTAATGAGTTATAAATGCAGCAGAAGTTTGGAACCCTATTTTAGAAACACCCTGTATATTAGTTAAATCGCCTTTACATCAGATGTTAAATAACTATCGTGAAATTGAAAATTACGTTGATATCTTATCTTGTACATTGCGCGATGTTAAGCTGCGTTTTCAATTACCTGTTATGTGTTCTACTCCTTTACATTTTAAATTTATTGTATTTTATAAGTTTATTTTATATTTATTATTTGTACTAGTGCGTACTTTTCTTACATGCTTTTTAATTTTTTGTTTTGTTGTTTGCTCTATTTGTTCTACATTTTTTTCTCATTGTTTGCTTCACTTTTAAGCTGTTGTACCTTACATTTCACGTTTTTTCCTCCACTTGAGTAGGTACGGCGGCGGTTTGGACCGACGGACGCCCGAGACGCCGGGCGTCGGGACGCCCGCTTGTGGCCTTCGGTAGTGCGCGATCGCGGGTCGCTCGGTCCCGATCGGCAGGCAGGTACAAAGGCGTCGGAACTTGAGATTGGTGTAAGGTAAATTTATAAACATAAGACAATTAATTCATTTCGCTCGATCATAATTAACATATATCCTGCACATGATTATTTATAACTAATATAAAGATACACAGGTAGCAGAATAATATTTTACGAATTGAAAATATGTAGTTATTTATTAATAATTTCATAGCTACCCACATTACGCCGGACTATATACGAGTAGACGCTGACAATTATTTTTAGATAATTGGGAGTCAAAGAATGGCCATAATCCTGTTTACCAAGATTTCAGGTAAGTATTGTAATTATCTAGCTCACCTTCATGAAAATTTAAAATTTCTTCAAAAAACTGCATAGAATGTTTCAATAATTGTTTGACTAGAAAGGTATAGTATATACAGATCTACAAATAAGAAAATTCGTTAAATGGGCTATTAAAGCGTTCGACAAATAAGTAATGAACAAATGTAGAGTCGAGGCGTCCGAGGAGGTATTACAAGTATATACTAAACCCGTGTACCCTGTGATGTTGCCATAATTGTTTTTATTAGTCTGTCTATACATTTCAATCATTACAGATTTAGTGTTCATGAGATATTTCTATCTCAAAACAGATTAAGGTTTATAAAGATTGCACTCTAAGATTTACTTGCATTTAAGATGTGTTTGAGGAGGCCTTAATAATTAAAAAATATTTATCTGTAATTGACAAAGCCCCAGAGGTATATTTTATATAACATACTTAATTTTAACACATCGTTTTCATTATCAGCATACTTTAGAACTGCAACAGAAAACTGAAAGTTTCAAATAAGAAACGAAAATATATGAACCTAAAAACACCTTAAAACTAATGGAAAAACAGGCATCGCCCAAACATAATTGTAGTCAAGCGATAATACATTGGGGTCATTTACAGTAGGTCAAGTTGCTTTTCCCTTTATAATCAGATCAAAATTTGGGGACAAAATTATATCGGACGTAAATATATCCATATGGCTCGGTATAACGCGTGTATGATAACATAGTTATATGTATGTGTAGTGACAGTATATACACAAACAAGTTCTGAAACTGAAACGACAACCCTTCTATATGTTCTTTGTCTTTGTTCTATTAAAAATATGTAATGGAATAATATTTATTAACTAACAATAACCATCTGGCAATTATCGCCGAGAGTCCCGCAGTGATGAATTAAAAAGTCTTCAATTAAGGGAATTGAAAATGTAATTTTCTATCATAATTCATCATATATAATTATAAAGTTAATATCTAGTTATTTTTATATCCCTTCCCTACAACTAGTGTTAATAACTGATAATTTGACGTGATAAGAGTATTTTGCAATTCAGATTCATGATCAGCAACCCCAAAACATGTTAGATCGCTACTTTCGGCTGGCAATGAATTTAGATTTATGGTGCTGTGTTGTCAGTATATTCAAAAATCGAGAAATGAGTCAAACTACTAAATTTCAACATCACAATTATACAAAAATAAAAATCACTTACAAAAACGTAGGGAGGATACTTTTAAGCGATTATCAATATAAACATTTGAAATTACAGCTTACCCCTCAATATACGGGTCTATTAGCCCCAATGTACCCCTTAATATTATGTATCTATTTTTATTTAATTAAATTTGTTATTTATATAATGCTGACCAAATCTAAAAAATATGAAGGAATATTTTTTATACCTATATATTTCACGATGGATTTTACAGTACACCCAACGTTTTAAGTAAATATCAGAACAATAAAATAAGCTGAGACATATTCATTTCATTTATTAATTACTTTCTCTGATAATGGGACTAATATGTTTACATACGTGACCATATAATAAAAGATATATTAAATATGAGAAAAATAAAGTTAATTCTTTTACGATGTACATTTAAACAACCCTAGCAGATTTTCCTCTATAATCAAGTCTTAAGATAAACATTTGAGATCAAAATTATTTCGAATACAAATAAAACTATATGTTTTTATATATCTCATGTAATATAATAGTTTTAAAATAAATAACATTTTAGACAAGGCCAGCACTTTCATATAAACTCTAGTTGCGATACGACAAAACTTTCATCGTAGATGGCATCTCTTTATTAAAAAATTAATGGAATATATGTTATCCGATAAGTAACGCAGTCACTGCAATGAAAAAACTAATTTGAAACTATAAATATAATAGCTAATTAAATATATTTTTCTATCGAGAGATAATGACTATAACGTTTTAAGTAACCGAATCCCCCCTCAGAAAAATGCTATTTTACTAAAAATCAGATTGAGACGTAAAAATATATAGGCATAATAGTGTTCAATACTACCAAGTAATAATTAAACGAGATGAACGCGCATAACTGGGATACAAATTTTGGTAGAAATATGAGAATAATAGCGAAATGACTTATTATCAGTGGAAATGGACACCATTTTAATACAACAATCTGTATACATTTAAGATTGATACGCAAGTACATTATTTCAAAACGTATTGATAACATTTTATGGAATCATTTAGATGTGACTATTTAACAATCACGGTCAGCAAATGCTTCTTAAAGGTAAAGACACTAGCACTTTTACTGTCAACATATAAAAATACACATCAAAGTGTCCCCAAAATTTGTATTTACCTTTAAACAGACATTGAATGCAAATGGTTTTCGGAATCTCTAGTTTAATAAATACCATATTTACATAGCATTTGCCAATATAGACATATAATTAGTAATGAATAATAATAATCAGCTACTTTGTGTTATAGTCTGGTATTATATAAGATACCTACAATGTCCTAAAATTGTGAATTTTAAACAGTAAAAATTTATAATAGGGAATATAGAGATGGCCATATAATAATATATATAATACCATAAAAATCGATTAAATACAATTTACATTATATTTTTATGTCTATTTATGTCTATTTAAATACACGCATTTAATAACATCTGTCAATAGCATAATAGATCAATACGTTATGGGAGACAAGAAAATAGACACTATATTTTTTTAGTAGGTACTCAGTTTTTCGTCATTACTCTGACTACAATATTATTGACTTCTATAGTAAAATTTTCTATAATAATATACCCAAAATGTGATTATCGTTGCTACAAATAACAATTTTAGTTGCATCCTTTGTTTTCTAATCAAACTTGTATCAGCTTGTTTCAGGGTACATCTAGGCGGTCTTGTAGAATATGGGTAGTAACGGTGAGGAGTATCCACCCTCTTTGAATTTTCAATCGGGCCACCTGCTAGGGGCTGTCATTTTTAACTATTATATACTTACGTTAATTTTAATTTACATCCCCGAGACTGTCGTCAAAAGTAATTCGTGTTAGTTACTTGTTCATTTTGTGAAGTAAAAAAGTAAGCTTTTACGTCTTAATTATCGGTGCTTTAGTATATAAATATAATTGTATTATTTTTTATTCTTCAACGATTGCCACTTTTGTAATGTATACACAAATTACCGGTTAAAAAGATGAAGGCACAAATAATGCTGAGCGCACCGCAACAGCACACATGCAGGTTTTTACAATTCAAATCTAACCTCCAGCTGTAATCCATATTATTTCTGACATCTATTGAATTTTACATTAACTTATAGTAAATACATATAAGCGTATAGCATATTCACGTGCTTATTCTCCACCTTAAAACTCAATGGACCGATAACAAAATTAAATGGATATATTAATTACACACCCCACATTATACAACCCTTATAATAAGATTAAACTTAAGCGAACGGCTTACTTGTTTATATTTTTGGAAACTATAGTTACATATTCCGTAAATATTTTACATTTCTTTATATATTTAATGATAAGATCTTTGAAAAAGTAACTTCTCAATTTAATTTATAAGATAAACTAGTAATACTAAAAATACAGAAATGTCACAGTAGATTTTTAGTACCAGCAGTTTTATATGTAATTATCAAACATAACAAATATATTGACAAATGTGCACCAACGTATATAGTAGATGTAGCAAATTCAATATGTCTTATTTTGAAGGTTTAGGTAAATCTACTACATTTAATACGATCGAAAGGTCCGACGACTTTTAGTTAATCAAAACTTAAATACTTACTACAAAAGTGTTGCCATAAATCATCCTTTTTATATAATCCAGTTTGTCTTAGAAATATCATCATACTCACTGTTATACTTATAAGAAACTTTGATGCAAAATCCTGTATTATTTAATAAATATACATCTGTATTATTTATCAAAAACAATTGAAAGGTATGGTTTTTCATCAATAACATCTTTGTATAGACTCCATAAAAATAACCAAAATAAAAAGATTCAGGCTAAAAATTAGGTACACTCTTAAGATTATAGTGAAGGACTACATTACGTTCAATGCCATCCTTACAGTGAGCATTCAAACTAGCGCAAATTTTGTATTGCAACCTCAGGTACACCCTGTATAACTAGCTATTGTCTACGAACCTGCAACGAAATGTAAAATTTTTTGATAAAAGTATTGCATAGAATACCTTATATAACGGCAAAAAATATATATATTTCAGTCTCGAAAACGGGGTTTGGCCTATTCGAGCATTCGATGAATAAGTGCAGAATTCATACCTAATTATCAGAAAATACATATATATTGTTGTACATAACATAATTTTATATTATTTCGATCTCTGCCAATATAAGCATTTGAGTTAACCTTGAAATGACATTTGTCTGGTGTGTAAAAAAAGAAAAAATGTTACATGAGGAAATGACCTTCAGTTGAAATAAGTCTATCTAAATGTTATTCATAAATATTACATGATAGTGTGGCCTTCAGCAACTTCTAAGTTAATAAATTCATAATTATCTTTATTTGGTGTGTAAAATTACAAAAAATATCACGACGTGATGACATTCATTTGACATATGTTCAGTTAAATGCTCCAGATACATACTACATGAGAGTTTCACCTTGGGCGACCTCTAATCGTGGTTTTCATGTTATACACGCATTGCGACGTGGTGCATTCGAATTGCAATGGAAGGAATTTTCCGTATATGAGAAAAGATCATAGTGAAGGATAATGTTACGTTCAATGCCATCCTTGCAGTGAGCATTCAAACTAGCGCAAATTTTGTATTGCTTTGTGATATTCCCAACATCTCGTTAAACAAAATTATGACAAATATGTATATTTTTACCGTACAGTAAGTAATCATAAGCAATCTGAATTGTGTTATGTTTACAATATAAATTGTTGTTTTTTACACTTTTTCTAATCATACGCAATTTTCGAAGCATTATATGCAGTACTTTTCGCAAATTTTTACATTTCCTTGGTATGTTGACAAGTAATTGTGAGCTATAGTTGTAATGTTGACCTAAAATCTCCGTAAACAATGTTAAGGAATTCTTTGCTACACAATTATCTAAAGCATACTTATATGCAGTACTTTTCGCAAATGTTTACATTTCCTTGGTATGTTAACAAGTAATTGCGAGCTATTGTTGTAATATTTAGCTAAAATCTCCGTAAACAAGGTTATGGATTTGTTTGATACACAATTATCTAAAAAAATTTTCAAATTCAACATTTATACAGCAAAATGTGTGTAATTATTAAACATATTTTATATAACTACATCAATTCCTAAAAGATAGTTTTGCTACCTTCTTATATTGTTATTAACTATATTCCCAAGATATATTTTATTGCATTGCGATCCAGCGGCTAAGCGCGTGAGCTCGTTTTTTATTCGCTATTGTTTACCAACTTGCAAGGAAATGTAGCATTTTTGTCAAAAGTAATGCACAGAATAACTAGAAAAAGGAAAGCAGAAAATTCACAAATTTATAAACAAAGAGGAAATTCGTTACATAACCATTAAAAGTTATCAAAAAAATAAGCAAACTTGCTAGTAAGAGCAAATTATCAGCGTTAAATGATTTGTAACTTCATAATACTGCGTACCATGTTAAAGCCGCGTAACTACTTATTTTTTTTTACTTACTTTTATTTTATCAGCAATTAAATAGGCAATAGTGAGTTGTTATAAACCCATAATACTGCAAATTAACTGGCGAATAATTTTTCCGTTATTAATGCGAAATGGTAATGTCTTGCTTTTATGACACATTTTTCAAATAATCCCGTCTAGTAATTAAAAACTAATATTTGTGCTGCCTATTTCTATAGAAAATATATATATCATAATTAAAACTTATGTTAGGTTTATATTTCACTATCGAAAATTCTTCACATAACTACAAATAATTAGTGCTATCAAAAACACATTAGTAAAATATTAGAAATATA
Organism: Anoplophora glabripennis; assembly: GCF_000390285.2. Classification (NCBI taxonomy): domain Eukaryota; kingdom Metazoa; phylum Arthropoda; class Insecta; order Coleoptera; family Cerambycidae; genus Anoplophora; species Anoplophora glabripennis. The sequence goes on from NW_019416874.1 coordinate 437,945, forward strand.
TCAGTAAAATGAAGGTATGGGTGGAGTAAGGAACTCGTTCAGAAGTAAATACCACCACATCTATCTTGTAGCTATAGTTTGCCAGTCATAGTCGGGTGTTATATACGAAAATGTCAAAAACTAATGTTGCCTGCACACCCACATATACGATAGTTTTATCAACATCCTGTAGACTGAAGCAAAACGGTTAACAAAAGCCATTTCATTTTAAAACATTGGCCAGGGATATAATAAAATAATTGTAGGGTGATATATATGAAAAAGGTGCGTCTAGTGAGTGCTACAGGTGGTGGCGTACATAATCCAATATGTATGTTAGTGTTTTACTTTTTGATAAAAGGTAAGTTGCATGAACCGCTTGAAACAGTTCACGAAAACAACAACATTAAAGTAAAAGATGATGTTACCACTATTTAACGCTAGAATTTCCATATTTTAAGGCAGTGAAAAGAACGAATCTAACCTTTTAAAATTTTGATATTTCAAATGTCGATCCATATGGAGGTATCGATTTAGTAAAAACTGTAAATAAAAAATAATATTTTTGTTAAAGAAAAATAATTTCCTTAAACAGTCTGAAACGAAAAAATATTAGCTTAACGATTTGACTAAATCTTAAATTTATGTCTATGAATTGTTCAATATTTTTAACAGGCGGTTAGATGACATTTAGTATGAGGTACTACTTCAAAAAATTCAATAATTCACGTTCTTAAAAGACGCTGGTGTTATATCAACCAACTAAAACGTTATAAATAGGGACCCTCATAGAATATTTGGATGTGGTTATAGATAATGTTATTAGAGAGCAGGTAGCGTGCCTAAACATTATGTCAACTCAAAAATCAATAATAATTCTCTTTCCCATAGACGTAGTTACTACTTATAACGATGACAAGCAGTTTGTAATTCCAAATACGACTAAGACGCTGGCGTGGGGGCATTCAAACATATTATTTTTTTTTAAACAAATCTTAGACAAAATATGGGATAGTTGATAAAGTCTTTGAAATACTGTAATAAAATAAAATTATTTGTATTTTTAACTTGTATTATATTTTTGTTAGTTAAACAGCCTGTCGTAATTATTTCAATATTAATAAGCCGATTTGTATTACATGTACATATAAATTAACTACTGACAGAAAAAAATTATTTAACCAAAAAAAAAAATCGAATATGTATTACAATTTCAATTTTATAAAAAAAATTCATGTAGCTCACTCATTAAATACTTTTTATTACGTTTTAATGGTAGATTTATTGACATTTTTTATTAAAACTAATTCAATCGTCTGGAGATGAATAAGAGGGAGGATGGACGACGTGCTGGTAAGTTACTTAATTATTCCCATATGACGTAGCTTGTAGATAATACCCCTACAGAGACGATGTTCTATATTCAAACGAAGCTCTTCGATATAATAGCGTAAGTCATTTACAAGTTCGTGGGGATCTTCTAGCATGTCTCCGCCTTCTCTTTCTAGCATGTAGTCATCTTCGTTGCTCTCACAGTTCATGTCTGTTTCTAACTGTCCATCATTATCCATGTTTGACAATTCTAATTGGTCATTATCATTGCAGTCGAGAGGTCTGTACATATATTTTCTGATTGGCTTTCTTCTATTGCAGGTTCTGGCCTCGTCTTTCGTGTCGTGGGCGGCTAGTTCGCTGATATTATTATTATCATTAGTACTCTGTTGATGCTTGTTTTCCCAGTGAGCGATTAAGTTGTATTGTCTCGTAAATTTCCTTCCACATGTGTTACAGGGAAATGTGATAGATTTATGCTTGTTAGCGTGGCGACTAAGTCCACTTCTATATGCAAAACCCTTGGAGCAGATGTCACACACATACATGCTTACTCTTTGAATAGCAGCGGTATAATGTCTATGTGCTCGCAGATTATACCCATAAATACCCTTTTTGTTAAAGATCTTAAATTTAAAAATTATAAAAATAAAGAAAAGGTTCCATTCACCATAAACGCAGATTTTGAGAGCGTGCTGATGAAGGTGGATGATGATAACAACTACCAATACCACGTACCTGCATTTACTACGTAAAAATACTCACACGATCCCTCGCTATCTTTTTCATCGATCTCATGGTAGTGAGTACTGTATGTCTTGGTTTACTGGATAACCGTGAAACTGGATAACCGCAACGTAAAACTGGATAACAGTAGTTNTTAAATTGGGACTTATATAAAAGTAAGTGAGGATTCTCAACAATAAAAAAATATTGAAAGGATGTCCCTGGCAAACAAAAGGTTAAGAACCGTTATTCTAGATGTTAAAAATATATTCAAGTTTTCGATCATTTTTCACAAAATCTCATATCAAATAGGTACGACATGGTTGTTTTATCTTATAAAAAATTAAATTGTTCCATTTTAATTAATCTAATAGAAAAATGTTTGGTTAGATGTTTTTATATATCATACCTTATGAATATCAGGTTAGATTAGGTTAGGTTATAATCACTGGTTAAAAGTACTACAATATCTAATCTATTAATTAGTTCACAGGATTAACTAGCGATTTTTCTAAATACAGTGTAATGAAGCATCTATTCTAACAGGAAGGGATAAGTAGTGGGGATAATAGGTAATATTATTATGCATACTGCCAAATAATTGTGATGGGAAGGGCTAATTTTGAATATAGAGATACTTGATAGTTAGCAACATTGAATGGCGATAATGGCTAATAATGGCTTTTCGTCATCATTTACCACTACTTAGCATACATTTCTGGTATACAGTTGAGAATCCTTTTAATATATCGCACCTTGAAGGAGAATATTTTTGTATTATCTGTACTACAATATATGACCTGATAAGAAATAAATAGAGATAGTCCTGATTTTTAATATATCAATGAGAAGTGCAATATCTTTTCTAACAGGAAAGTATAAGTAGTAGGGATAATGGCTAAATGTATTATAAATAAATCTAATTAATAACTATGAGAAGGAATAATTTTAATGTAAATAGAGATACTCTGTGATATTGAGTGGCAAAAATTGTTGATTTTTAACATGATACCATTAGATATTAGATTAGATTAGGTTAGGTTAACATAAATTTTCGGTTTATAGCAGGGAATTTAATTAATATACCTTCAAATGTTAGAACAAGTTATGTTGCNAACTTATTTTAAGGCAGTTTTCTTTCACAAGAGTATATTAAATAAAGGCGTTTTTCTAAAAAGCAATTATGATGGGGTACGATTTTTAAAAATATAAATATTTTGTGATATTTACACTTGTAAATGAAGAGAACCACCATATCGATGGAAAAATGTATATTTATTTAATTTCGGTATCACTAACTTATTCAACGGCAACTGCATTGCTGTCTATAGTATGGGCCATATAAAATCATTATATCATCATTTAGCTGAAATAAAAATATTTCCCACGGGCTTGTAACATTGTATGATTCAATTCGTCTGTTAAACAATTTCATATTTTTACCATCAGTATTTTAAACCAAATTATCTAATAAGAAACTATGTATGTCTGTGTAGTTTCCTACCAGAAAAAAGTGTAATTTCAGTTTTGCATAAAAATTGTCCCCATTCATTTTTGTAGCCATTTGACCACCATTTTACCTCACCCAATTACCCCCTTTTTATCCCCCAATGACCCCCTTTAATGCTCTATTTTATCCCCAATTACCCCCTTTTATCCCCAATTACCCCTCCAATTATCCCCAATTATTCTCGCAATTACCCCCTTTTTATCCCCAATTACCCCCTTTTTAACGCCAGTTACCCCTATTTTATTCCCAATTATGCCTTTTTATGCTCAATTACCCCCTTTTATGCTCAATTACCCCCATTTTATCCCCAATTACCTTCATTTTATCCGCAATTAACCCCGTTTTAACCCCAATTACCCCCACTAATGGGGGTAATTGGGGGATAATTGGTGGATAATTGGGGGATAATTGTGTGATAATTGGGGATAATTGGAGGATAGTTGGGGTTAAAACGGGGTTAATTGCGGATAAAATGAAGGTAATTGGTGATAAAATGGAGGTAATTGAGCATAAAAGGGGGTAATTGAGCATAAAATGGAGGTACTTGAGCATAAAAGGGGGCAATTGGGAATAAAATAGGGGTAATGGCGTTAAAAAGGGGGTAATTGGGGATAAAAAGGGGGTAATTGCGAGAATAATTGGGGATAATTGGAGGGGTAATTGGGGATAAAAGGGGGTAATTGGGGATAAAATAGAGCATTAAAGGGGGTCATTGGGGGATAAAAAGGGGGTAATTGGGTGAGGTAAAATGGTGGTCAAATGGCTACAAAAATGAATGGGGACAATTTTTATGCAAAACTGAAATTACACTTTTTTCTGGTAGGAAACTACACAGACATACATAGTTTCTTATTAGATAATTTGGTTTAAAATACTGATGGTAAAAATATGAAATTGTTTAACACACGAATTGAATCATACAATGTTGTGATATTGAGTGGCAAAAATTTTTGATTTTTAACATGATACCATTAGATATTAGATATTAGATTAGATTAGGTTAGGTTAACATAAATTTTCGGTTTATAGCAGGGAATTTAATTAATATACCTTTAAATTTTAGAATAAGTTATGTTGCATTATAATCATTGGTCTATATGCTAATTTGTGGTAACGAAATAGTGAAAGCGATAATTTATTATCCTCTTAAAATGAGACATTGTTTATGAACACTTCAATGCGATATTTAAAAGATGAACATATATATATATATTTAAATTAAAATTATTGAACATTTCATTGTAGTTAAATATATCCGATACCAGTTTAAGACATTAAACAATTGAAACGATTAAATTATTGTCAGAAATTCCAATATTTACAAGGCATACAAAAAACTTTGGGTACTTTGGGATGATCCACTAGGTTCGTATCGTTCAAATAATAAAAAATACATAGTATTATAAACTTTTTATTATTATTAGAAATTAATAGATTACATCCATATTTCGTAATAAGTTTTCATATAATTGATAATCTATGCCTAAGAGAATGTTAATTCTGATTGCTCCAACTACATCCCTTAGGTCAATATTTGAAAATAATGTGTCTCCCTCTTTCTTATTCGCTGCCTGATGCTCGTTTAACACTGCCAATGGAGACGATACATTTAATTTCTCAGTCGTTTCTGACGTATTCTCAGAGCAAACAAGTTTTTCTGTAGACTGGTCTACCCCCCTTTTATCATTATTTTCTTGAAACACTCTTAGGTCGCCTTTGTCATTTTCATTACTTCCTATTTCGTTTTCTTCCTCAAATAACGATAAAATGTGTGTGACTTTCTTCTCTTTCATTTCCTGGATATGAAATCTTGTTTCATGATCTCTTAATTTATCTTTTCTTGTAAAGGTTTTGCTGCATAAATGACATTGGAAAGAATGATTTTTATGTTTAATACCATGTCTGCTTAAACCACTTGGCCAAGTGAATGTTTGACCACAAATATGACAAGTATACATGTCGAGCGTACGTTGTTAAGTGAAATGACACATAGGTAGGATATTTTTCATTATATTAATCCCCTCTATCACTAAATTATTGTCAAATATTTTAATTGTTGATGAATATTGATATCTCGCACAGAAATAATAAAGGAAGTTTACACTAATAAATTTACTTGATGTATATTCTGACCAGCATCTAAGCAGTAATTTTATCCATTAAAATTATCCCCTTACATTTTGCATATTTACAAACAAGGCAAAAACACAGTCACACTTAAAATGTAGAATATCTTACATTATAATCTAAACATATCTTTAAAATACTGGTTACACTGTGTATTCCATATAATGTTTTTTAACTTATTTTAAAAATTTATCCTAGTTCTTGAACTTTGTTACGTTCATCCCACCACAATCTAACGCAGTTTTCTTTCACAAGAGTATATTAAATAAAGACGTTTTTCTAAAAATCAATTATGACGGGGTACGGTTTTTAAAATATAAATATTTTGTGATATTTACACTTGTAAATGAAGAGAACCACCATATCGGTGGAAAAATTTATATTTATTTAATTTTGGTATCAAGAACTTATTCAACGGCAACTGCATTGCTGTCTATGGTATGAGCCATATAAAATCATTATATCATCATTTAGCTGAAATAAAAATATTTCCCTCGGGCTTATAACATTGTATGATTCAATTTGTATGTTAAACAATTTCATATTTTTACCATTAGTATTTTAAACCAAATTATCTAATAAGAAAATATACTCTATGTAGTTAACTTCCATCCCTACCAGAAAAAAGTGTAATTTCAGTTTTGCATAAAAATTGTCCTCATTCACTTTTGTAGCTATTTGACCACCATTTTACCCCCAATTACCCCCTTTTTATCCCCAATGACCCCCTTTTATGCTCAATTACCCCTATTTTATCCCCAATTATCCCCCTTTATCCCCGATTATCCCCCAATTACCCCCTTTTACGCTCAATTACCCCTATTTTATGCTCAATTACCCCCTCTTTTTATCCCCAATTATCCCCTTTTATGCTCAATTACCCCTATTTTACCCCCAATTATCACCCGATTATCCCCAATTATCCCCCAATTACCCCCTTTTATGCTCAATTACCCCTATTTTATCCCCAATTATCCCCTTTTTATCCCCCAATTATCCCCATTAAAGGATAATTGGGGATAAAATAGGGGTAATTGAGCATAAAAGGGGGTAATTGGGGGATAATTGGGGATAATCGGGTGATAATTGGGGGTAAAATAGGGGTAATTGAGCATAAAAGGGGATAATTGGGGATAAAAAGAGGGGGTAATTGAGAATAAAATAGGGGTAATTGAGCGTAAAAGGGGGTAATTGGGGGATAATCGGGGATAAAGGGGGATAATTGGGGATAAAATAGGGGTAATTGAGCATAAAAGGGGGTAATTGGGGGATAATTGGGGATAATCGGGGGATAATTGGGGTAAAATAGGGGTAATTGAGCATAAAAGGGGATACTTGGGGATAAAAAGAGGGGGTAATTGAGAATAAAATAGGGGTAATTGAGCGTAAAAGGGGGTAATTGGGGGATAATCGGGGATAAAGGGGGATAATTGGGGATAAAATAGGGGTAATTGAGCATAAAAGGGGGTAATTGGGGAATAATTGGGGATAATCGGGGGATAATTGGGGTAAAATAGGGGTAATTGAGCATAAAAGGGGATACTTGGGGATAAAAAGAGGGGGTAATTGAGAATAAAATAGGGGTAATTGAGCGTAAAAGGGGGTAATTGGGGGATAATCGGGGATAAAGGGGGATAATTGGGGATAAAATAGGGGTAATTGAGCATAAAAGGGGGTAATTGGGGATAAAATTGGGGGGGGGCGGTAAAATGGTGGTCAAATGGCTACAAAAGTGAATGAGGACAATTTTTATGCAAAACTGAAATTACACTTTTTTCTGGTAGGGATGGAAGTTAACTACATAGAGTATATTTTCTTATTAGATAATTTGGTTTAAAATACTAATGGTAAAAATATGAAATTGTTTAACATACAAATTTAATCATACAATGTTATAAATAAGCCCGAGGGAAATATTTTTATTTCAGCTAAATGATGATATAATGATTTTATATGGCTCATACCATAGACAGCAATGCAGTTGCCGTTGAATAAGTTCTTGATACCAAAATTAAATAAATATAAATTTTTCCACCGATATGGTGGTTCTCTTCATTTACAAGTGTAAATATCACAAAATATTTATATTTTAAAAACCGTGCCCCATCATAATTGATTTTTAGAAAAAACGCCTTTATTTAATATACTCTTGTGAAAGAAAACTGCGTTAGATTGTGGTGGGATAAATGTAACAAAGTTCAAGAACTAGGATAAATTTTCAAAATAAGTTAAAAAACATTATATGGAATACACAATGTAACCAGTATTTTAAAGATATGTTTAGATTATAATGTAAGATATTCTCCATTTTCCGTGTGACTGTGTTTTTGCCTTGTTTGTAAATATGCAAAATGTAAGGGAATAATTTTAACGGATAAAATTAATGCTTAGATGCTGGTCAGGATATACATCAAGTAAATTTATTAGTGTAAACTTCCTTTACTATTTCTGTGCGAGATATCAATATTCATCAACAATTAAAATATTTGACAATAATTTAGTGATAGAGGGGATAGATAGTGATAATGAAAAATATCCTACCTATGTGTCATTTCACTTAACAACGTACGCTCGACATGTATACTTGTCATATTTGTGGTCAAACATTCACTTGGCCAAGTGGTTTAAGCAGACATGGTATTAAACATAAAAATCATTCTTTCCAGTGTTATTTATGCAGCAAAACATTTACAAGAAAAGATAAATTAAGAGATCATGAAACATGATTACATATCCAGGAAATGAAAGAGAAGAAAGTCACAAACATTTTATCGTTATTTGAGGAAGAAAACGAAATAGGAAGTAATGAAAATGACAAAGGCGACCTAGGAGTGCTTCAAGAAAATAATGATAAAAGAGGGGTAGACCAGTCTACAGAAAAACTTGTTTGCTCTGAGAATACATCAGGAACAAGTGAGAAATTAAATATATCGTCTCCATTGGCAGTGTTAAACGAGCATCAGGCAGCGAATAAGAAATAGGGAGACACATTATTTTCAAATATTGACCTAAGGGATGTAGTTGGAGCAATCAGAATTAACATTCTCTTAGGCATAGATTATTATCAATTATATGAAAACTTATTACGAAATATAGATGTAATCTATTAATTTCTAATAACAATAAAATGTTTATAATACTATGTATTTTCTATTATTTGAACGATACGAACCTAGTGGATCATCCCAAAATACCCAAAGTTTTTTGTATGCCTTGTAAATATTGTAATTTCTGACAATAATTTAATCGTTTCAATTGTTTAATGTTTTAAATTGGTATCGGATATATTTAACTACAATGAAATGTTCAATAATTTTAATTTAAATATATGTATGTTCATCCTTTAAATATCGTATTGAAGTGTTCATAAATAATGTCTCATTTTAAGAGGATAAGAAATTATCGCTTTCACTATTTCGTTACCACAAATTAGCATATAGACCAATGATTATAATGCAACATAACTTGTTCTAACATTTGAAGGTATATTAATTAAATTCCCTGCTATAAACCGAAAATTTATGTTAACCTAACCTAATCTAATCTAATATCTAATGGTATCATGTTAAAAATCAACAATTTTTGCCACTCAATATCACAGAGTATCTCTATTTACATTAAAATTATTCCTTCTCATAGTTATTAATTAGATTTATTTATAATACATTTAGCCATTATCCCTACTACTTATACTTTCCTGTTAGAAAAGATATTGCACTTCTCATTGATATATTAAAAATCAGGACTATCTCTATTTATTTCTTATCAGGTCATATATTGTAGTACAGATAATACAAAAATATTCTCCTTCAAGGTGCGATATATTAAAAGGATTCTCAACTGTATACCAGAAATTTATGCTAAGTAGTGGTAATTGATGACGAAAAGCCATTATTAGCCATTATCGCCATTCAATATTGCTAACCATCAAGTATCTCTATATTCAAAATTAGCCCTTCCCATCACAATTATTTGGCAGTATGTATAATAATATTACCTATTATCCCCACTACTTATCCCTTCCTGTTAGAATAGATGCTTCATTACACTGTATTTAGAAAAATCGCTAGTTAATCCTGTGCACTACTTAATAGATTAGATATTGTAGTACTTTTAACCAGTGATTATAACCTAACCTAATCTAACCTGATATTCATAAGGTATGATATATAAAAACATCAAATATCTCTCTGTATTACTTGTTAAGACAGATATTGCAATAAACGCAACACCAAACTTGAAAATTTCCAACATTTAGAGGTACGATATATTAAAAGATCATCAATCAATGATTATAATCTAACCAAACATTTTTCTATTAGATTAATTAAAATGGAACAATTTAATTTTTTATAAGATAAAACAACCATGTCGTACCTATTTGATATGAGATTTTGTGAAAAATGATCGAAAACGTGAATATATTTTTAACATCTAGAATAACGGTTCTTAACCTTTTGTTTGCCAGGGACTTCCTTTCAATATTTTTTTATTGTTGTGAATCCTCACTTACTTTTATATAAGTCCCAATTTAAATGGGTTTGAAATATTAATTCTAAATTGCACACCAAACGTAAATTTTGGAAAGATAAACAATAAGTTACATTCTGACATAAAGAGAGTGCATTTTCTTAATTAGTTGTTAATAGTTATTAAATTAAACTTTGCGGAGGATATGGCGGATCCCCACGGGCTCAGCGGACCGCAAGCTAGGAACAGCTGGTCTAGAGAATAAAATTGTTTAGCATCTTTTGATATTTACCGCCATTTACGACAATCTGGTCAATGTTAGACATTTAGGAGCAACATTTTGGCTATGATGTGATCATTTGATAGTCACGTGATAGGTAGATGTTTAATAATATCGCAAACAAATTAAACTCTAGCTGATAACAGAAAATTGAGGTAGGTTTCAAATATTTTGGTTAACGACAGCTATTCTGTTATACATACAGGCATATTTAGATATCTATGGTGGCCACATTCTATATAAAATACATCTCATTATAATAGAAATCCATTAAAACTAAGCAAATAACTAATAAGAACTGATAGACGAATACAAATTAATAAGGATATAGGGATAAAATCTATATAGGTAAATGTAAAATCGCCAATAATCTGAAACCTGTAAAGTTGTATTAAAGACTTATTTTTGTCTTAAATATACATTTTTTGCATAAAATCAAGTATATTCTTGTAGAGAATTCTCAAGATAATGAAATAATATATAGAAATAATTAAATAGTGACGTTTTTATTTTGATTTACTTCTTTCAGGCAAAATACCAGCTTATTGTAGGAAATTGATAGAGAAATACAACTTTATACTGATAAATGTAAGTTCGTAATGACCTAAAACTGTGTAAATAGTGGTGTTTTTACTTCGAATTACGTAAAATTCGCATAAAATATGACTAATTCGCAATTTCCTATAAATTATGTATATTTTTATAAAATATCATCAAAATAACCTATCTGCATTTGGTTGACCAAGTACAAAATAGTAGAATATAAGGATAAAAATGTGTATATCTGTTTTAGATATCAACAATCTGCAAGCGTGTAAGAAGAAGCTTTAAAAGGGATTTGTATATTAAAATTTACTGTACCTTTCAAAATTAATGAAGGCCACATGCTGTGTCGACATCAGAGGAGTATATAACATTACCCAAAAGTAAGCAACTTGATAATGCAACCACCGCCAGCTACATACAAATGTTTTATCATCGTATATTTTAGCCTTTAGTCTTTACTGATGAAAATAAATATTACAGTATGTTGTCACGTTTAAAGCCACGATATAATTTATACAAAAATATAGAAAAGAGTTTAAGATTATACTAATTGTAATGAACTTTCGAAAGAATGACATGCCGTTAAATTGGTTTTATATCATTTATGATATAAAACCAATTTTAGCCAGAATCTTTTTATATTGGTTATTTTTCTGCAGTCTATACAAATATGTTATTGATGAAAAACCATACATTTCAATTGTTTTTGATAAATAATACAGATGTATATTTATTAAATGACAATATTCAATAATATAGGCTTTTGCGTCAAAGTTTCTTATATTTATAACAGTTAGTATGGTGATATTTCTAGGACAAACTGAATTATATAAAAAAGATGATTTATGGCAACACTTTTGTAGTAAGTATTTAAGTTTTGATTAACTAAAAGTCGTCGGACCTTTCGATCGTATTAAATGTAGTAGATTTACCTAAACCTCCAATATAAGACATATTGAATTTGCTATATCTACTATATACGCTGGCACACATTTGTCAATATATTTGTTATGTTTGATAGTTACATATAAAACTGCTGGTACTAAAAATCTAATGTCCCATTTCAGTACTTTTAGTATTACTAGTTTATCTTATAAATTGAGAAGTTACTTTTCAAAGACCTTATCATTAAATATATAAAGAAATGTAAAATATTTACGGAATATGTAACAATAGTTTACAAAAATATAAACAAGTAGGCCGGTCACTTAAGTTTAATCTCATTGTAAGGGTTGTATAATATGGGGTGTGTAATTAATATATCCATTTGTTAACGGTCCATTGAGTTGTAAGGTGGAGAATAAGCACGTGAATATGCTTATATATAGGCTATACGCTTATATGCATTTACTATAAGTTAATGTAAAATTCAATAGATAGCAGAAATAATATGGATTACAGCTGGAGATTAGATTTGAAATGTAAAAACATGTATGTGTGCCATTGCAGTGCGCTCAGCATTATTTGTGCCTTCATCTTTTTAACCAGTAATTTGTGTATACATTACAAAAGTGGCAATCGTTGAAGAATAAAAAATAATACAATTATATTTATATACTAAAGCACTGAGAATTAAGACGTAAAATGCTAAAGCCTACTTTTTACTTCACAAAATGAACAAGTAACTAACAAGAATTACTTTT
>NW_019416874.1:453984-530297 GCF_000390285.2 Anoplophora glabripennis
GTTCTAAAGTATGCTAATATTGAAAACGATGTGTTAAAATTAAACATGTAATATAAAATATACCTCTGGGGCTTTGTCAATTACAGGTAAATATTTTTTAATTATTAAAGCCTACAAACACTTCTTAAATGTAATCAAATCTTAGAGTACAGTCTTTATAAACCTTAAACCTTTTTGAGATAGAAATATGTCTTGCCCTTGTATATTATAAGCGAAAAACGTTGCAAATTTATTTAAAATTTTCTGTCTCAGGAACACTAAATCTGTAATGATTGAAATGGCCGACTAATAAAAAACAATTATCTCAACGTCACAGGGTACACAGGCTTTGATACATAAATACTTGTAATACCCTCCTCGGCCTCCTCTACATTTTGTGTATCACTTATTTGTCGAGCACATTAACAGTCCATTTAACGATTTTCCTTGTTTGTCGAATACAATCTACTCAAACAATTATCGATTCTATGCAGTTTTTTTTGAAGAAATTTTACATTTTCATGAAAGTGAGCTAGATAACTACCTGAAATCTTGGTAAACAGGAATATGACCATATTTTGACAATCAATTATCTAAAAATAATTGTCAACGTATATATAGTTCCACATAACGTAGGTAAGTATGCAATTATTAAGAATAAATACCTATTTCCAAATCTTAAAATATTATTCTGCTACTCCCTGTATCTTTATATTAATTATAAATAATCAAGCGCCGGATATATGTTAATAATTATGAATCAGCGAAATGAATTAATTGTCTAATATTTATTTTATTTTACCTTACCCCAGTCTCAGGTTCCATAACTCGCTTGTACCTACCTGCCGATCGGGGCCGAGCGACCCGCGATCGCGCACTACCGAAGGCCACAAGCGGGCGTCCCGACGCCCGGCGTCTCGGGCGTCCGTCGGTCCAAACCGCCCCAATACCTACTTGCAATTCTAAGAAATAGCGGGACAAAAAATTTTGCAAATTTTCTTTTTTTTTCTGAGTCCACGAAATTTTTTTCAGCAAAGCCCAGATGGACCAGCATCCAGCATTTCAGCATGGACCAGATAGCTTGTTTATTCAGCTCTAATTTCCTTTTCTTTAAATTTCGACACGACCATTTTTCATCTAAATATCGGACTTTTAATAGAAAAGGATTTGTTTGTCTTCAATCATCGATATCTCGGTGACAAATGGTCGTACAGAGAATTAAAGGGCAGTTTCGAAAACTGGAATAAATTTTCTATAACGTGCTACTGCGTTTTCGGATTTTTTTTTTTCATCTTTTACACGAATTTTAAAAACAGGAGAAAAAGCTAATTTATGGTTTTTTAGAAAATTGATGGCTAAATTAGAAATATTCACGAAATGACTAATGTTAAGCATGACTTTTACAGTTCGATATACCAAGAAGAAAGAAGCCTGTCAAGTTTCATCTCAATCTAGCGAATCGTTTCTTTGTTTCAAACAATCATGCTTTTGAAAAAAAAAATAATTTTGAGCTTAAACACTTCATGAATAAAAATAAAATAAAAAAATTTTTTTGAGGTTTTCTCCCATTTTTACCGCAAATAATGTTTAAATTGATGAAAAAAAAAATGAAATTTTTTTTCAGAGAAGAAAAAGGGTAGTTTTGAAAAAAAATGTTTTTTAAATGAGTACAGACTGCACAAAAATTAATTAGAAATTTGTCTCAAAAAACGGTATGAATCGAGGGCGAAATCTGGTTTGGGTCATCAACTTTAATTTTAAATTAATTAAATGAACGAATAGGACGGAAAAGCCGAATCGTGCTAGAAAAAATTGTTCTCTTCAATGTCCGGAAAGTTTTCCAAAAAAACAAAAAAAATTTCGAAATTTTTTGCAGTCTGTACAGTAAATATAGTCTGTCAAAAATCACGAAAAAATTTCGGAAATTCTTTTGACCTTTTAATTTTTTGCATTAGTTTATAGGGTGGGTATTGCCAAATTGAGGGTGGGAGGCAGTTTGAACATTTATTAAAACAGATTCAAAATATAATTGCATAATTATTGTGTTTCCAGAAAACTTTACATTACTGTAAAGAGAATAGAATTATCTTTCAAATGACATATGGCATATCACAAGCCATGTGCAATTAATCTAGATATCTAGACTTTTGGGACACAGTGTATATAAACGTAATTTTCTTCAGCGTGAACAAATGATTTATTTACAATGTTATTAATCATGTCAAACAAGTTAAACTACAATATCGCGAAACCTGTAAATTAAATGGACCTTAATTTCTAATTCTAAAATGATTTATTGAAACACTTGTTACATACCTAACAGTTCATAATGAGGTCAGCTTTACAAAATTCGCGCGAAAAATCCCGAGGATATAAAACACATTAAACTGTAATTTTCGTAACATTCATCCTTCCGGAGGGGTGATAAGTTTGCGCGACGCCGAAATTAGTACTAATTTAGTGGAAAATTTGGTATATGTACCGTTCAAATGTTGTCGCTCCGTGTTTAAGGTCCTCTATATTATCAGTGACGTCTCGCAAGACTTTTATTAAAATGCATCAATCAAGCAGGCGCACTAACGGGAAAATTATCCGGCTATAGTGTGTAGAAAGGGCGCAGAACTTTGAAATTGGAGGGATATATCTTTAAGCAATTGCGCGGAATTTGCAATTTGTAACCCGGTGAAAAATAGACAAACTAGGTACCTAGCACAACGGCTTATACTAGAGAAAATTGCTGTTTCAATTAATATTCCTCTCTACGGAACATTTGTTTTTATTTTATAGACATATTAATTTACAATGTTGGAGATAATTAAGTAGAAAACATCCTCCAGCATCCGTTTTATTCCGAGTTACTAAATTGTTAAATACATATAACTAGATAGTCTAATTAAATGGGCCTTTAAATCGCAATTTTGGTCAAATTGACTGAGTTTTTGAAGTTAGTTTGAGGTACAGAATAACAATAAGTGACAGCAATTTGTTTTTCAACCTCTGGTGAAAAAAGATAAAGAGGTTTTTCAATATAACTCAAAAGGGTAAGAGCTATAAAAAATTTTCTTATAAAAGTTGTAGAGCATAAAATTCTACATAAAAATGGTCTACTGACTTTTTTTGTACTATTAAAATTAACAGTTAGTGTAGTATAACAACCCCGGGTTCGATCGAAAGAAAATAAACGTAATTGTGGTCAGAAATATGTGATCGTCATGAGGAATACCTACTTTGTATACATCAATTTTTTTTTTTGACCGGAAGGCACTGGCTACTAACTTTAAAGAAGGGAAGTATGGTTAAATTTTATAAAACAAAATCAGAGTAAATACACTTAACTTTATTATTTACGTACAACAGTCTTCAAATTAAACATGTGACAAATAGAAAGAACAACAAAAACATTAACAACCAGTTAACATAAAATGAGAGTGTCAGGCTCACCTAGAGCTCCTGTGGGCAAAGAGCATGACAGAGAAACCCACGATCGTTGCTCTAATTACCCAAATATAAATACAAAACGACCGATAACAAAAGGCATAAATTAGGATCCTTTGCTAATGATAATTAACGCCCGACTCATTTAATGTGTCACTAAATGTCACCTAACTCGAATTAGACATACACACTTCCAAGTAAAACTGAAGAGGTTTGGTGTTAGTTAGCCGGCAGGGCCGGGAGGTACTGGAATCCGATACGGGAGGCAATCCAGCTGAGTTGAGATTTCGGAAGATCTGTTTAGCAATTCTTTTTTTGTTATTTAATTATTCTTTTTACAGATTCATTCCTCACGGGCAAAAATGTTAGTAAATTCAACAAAGCTCTTATATGCGTATGACATAAAGTGAGCACAAGAAATGCTTTATCATTTGTTTTTCGAACAACGTAATCAGGACAAAACAAGTTAAATGTGAAACAAAGGAGTTGTTATTGCAATATCTGGGCAGTCACGACAATNGTTATCCAAAAATAATTGTGAACACATACCCGTATATATTCCGGCGTAATGTGGGTAGCTATGAAATTATTAAGAATAAATAACTATTTTCAATTCATAAAATATTATTCTGTGTATCTTTGTATTAATTATTATAAATAATCATGTGCCGGATATATGTTAATTATGATCGAGCGAAATGAATTAATTATCTTATGTTTATAAATTTACCTTACACCAATCTCATGTTCCGACTCCTTTGTACCTGCCAGCCGATCAAGGCCGAGCGACCCCCGATCGCACACTACCGAAGGCCGCAAGCGGGCGTCCCGACGCCCGGCGTCTCGGGCGTCCGTCGGTCCAAACCGACCCATTACCTACTCATGAATCTATCATGTTGGTTATTTATATTTGGCAGCTGTATTCAAGGATAGCAATACTATCCCATTAAAAATGCGAATTACATTACAAATTGTATATTCTGAAAGCGATAATTATTTTAAGCATAAATAGATGCCAAAAAACTGAAAAAGACATGCCCACACCAATTTAGATTCAGATTCTCTCCACTTACTACTATTTAGGATGTAAATGTAAGGCCGCTAGAGTTCAGCTTATTCTGTAACAAATTGGTTTGGCACTTTGTTTAGAGTGTAAATAATTTCCCTTGAGGATTTTTCTTCGTAAACGACACAATTAATATTTAAATTAGAAACTGTTGCCGCGTGAATCGCAAATTATTGAGAATGGTAATATTTCGTAAAACGATATTTTACAAGGATAATTATTTCGGTATAAAATGTAAATTTCGTATATACCTATTCCTATATATTTAAATATGTATGTTTATTCACTTTATATTATTCCCACACTTGTGGTCTGCTATACCTATTTTTTTAGAAGAAATAGAAGTGCGGCTCGATAGGGTATTTCATTTGATATTCAGAATCCTCTGTAGTGAATTTAAATATTCTTTACTTTTCATTGTATACATATTCGTGCAAACCTTTGAGACCCTCAAAAGCATTTCGCAGAGATCTTTCAGCATCAAATTGAATATTGGAAACTAAGTCGCCTAAAAACTCCACTTCTGGGACATTGTTACACATGTAGAAGAATATTTTCTATATTTCTACATTTATTTACAATATACAGGATGGCCAAATGAAAGCGAAACAGAGCCATATTCAGGAACTGCGTCAAGATTGTAGAAAAACGATCAGATCCGTTGATTTTAGACTAAAGGAGGACATTCTTTGCTGGTCAATTGACTCCGCTACTTTCACCCCCAAGCAAGGGTAAGCATCACCCCAAAATATTTAAATGGCATTGGGGGTTGAGTAATATTTCTTTTGAAAGCTCTTACAATTCTCTATACAACAGACTTTAAATTTTATAATTCCGCCCAATACTTTGAAAAAAATTTACATTTTAAATTTTAAAATTTTTAGTTGCTTGCTTACTACTTAGTTGATTAAATTTTCAAACGCATAATGCGGAGGAGCACCGTCTTGTTGAAAAATCAAATGATCTTCATCATACTCTGGAACATTTTCAATAATATCAGTCAAGGCAGGGTCAATAGCGTCTTCCAGTAACTTCAAATACATTTGGCCAGTTAAGTTACCAGGTAGAAAAAAAGGACCCACCAGCCGGTCACCGAAAATTCCAGCTCATACATTTAATTTTTCCGGTTGCTGTGTATACACCTCGTGAAAAACCCTTAGATTTGAATCGAACCAATAGCGGCAATTGTGACGATTTACCGTCCCGTTTAAAAAAAAACTACATTCATCAGAAAAACAGATGATAAAAAGGAACTTGTGGATCGTTCCCTGCTCGCTCACTCATTATTTCGCAAAATTGCAAACGGCGGTCATAATTATCCTCATGAAGTTCCTGGACTAAATGTATTTTGTATGGATGGAATTTATTCTTCTTCAAAATGGTTTGTATGCTAGTTCGATTGATCCCAGACACATATGCCAGCTACCTCGTACTTAATGTAGGATCAAGATGAAATTGTCCCAAAACTGCAACTTCACTAGCTTCATTAACTACAGGTTTTTCAACTTCTCGTTTTTTATTGGCTACGTTCCCTGTCTCTTGAAATTTTTTTACTAACTCTAGAACATACTTCCTCCTGACATGTCGATCTTGATGTTGTTCATTATACAGCTGAGCTGTTCTATTCGCACATTATTGTTCATAAAGTAAAGCGAAATGATATCTACCCTTTCCGCAATGGAATAAACCGTTGTAATATAAGGTCCCTGTATGACCTCTATTTTTTATTTGTCAGTATAAAAACATATCTAATATAACATATAATGTAACATCAGCATTCCTGTCGCATCATCTTATTCCAGAAATGCTGATGCATATAATTTATTCCTATTTAAAGCCGCTAGATCATATGTACAACACAATATAGTTTTTGCTTCATGTTTGTCAACTTATGTTGGTGCTAATAAAAAGTTATAAACATCCAGACCTATAATTTTATTCCGTAGTGTTTAATTTTCAAAAACACAATTAAATAAACTACCAACCAACGCTTCCAAATAATACTAGAAAATAATTTGGAATCCACTAATTTTACGTTCATTGTGTGTGTATAGCATTCATTTCTGTTTTTACAATTGTTTTTTTTTACGAAAGTGATAACAAATCGCCAAAAACCAATGTAACGCAATATATACTAAATTTATACCATTGGCGTACTTAACTCGAATGGCTAACATTTTTACCGTTACTAATTGTTTGTACATAAGTGTCAAATTTAAAATCAAAATTGTTAATAAGTATTGGGCGGAATTATAAAATTTAAAGTTTGCTGTAAAGAGAATTGTAAGAGCTTTCAAAAGAAATATTACTCAACCCCCAATGCCATTTAAATATTTTGGGGTGATGCTTACCCTTGCTTGTGGGTGAAAGTGACGGAGTCAAAAATACCAGCAAAGGATGTCCCCCTTTAATCTAGAATCGACGGGTCTGAGCGTTTTTTACAATCTTGAAGCAGTTCCTGAAAATGGCTGTTTTTCGTTTTCATTTGGCCACCCTAAATGTAATTCGAGCTTTGGTTTAACTAACTTGAAGCAGTAGCAAATAAGTTGAATGGTTGCATTTTTTAAATTCATGTGAAAATTACCTACAATCATTTGAAGGAAATAGTCCGACCAACAATAACGAAAATAGCAAAGCAAGATGAATTAGATTACTAAAGCGGTAACATCGACACATATTTTATTTATTCAATATTGATTTATTCATCAACAGTCGCAGATTGAATCAGTTATGAAAGAATAACGAAGAAGTCAGTGGTACTCGAACAACAGTATGAAATATTAAAAGAACATATTTGTTTCTCAGCCACAGTTAATTTTTTTATCAAGCGGACCTACCTCCATAGACAGCCTGTACATTTCTAGCACAACTGAATAATCTGAATTCCAAAAGTATTACATCGCATATATTGGCGTGTTAAAAGCAGACTTAAACCAGCTCCCTGCCTAAAAAACTTTAACCGTAGATCGATAACAAACGTTAGGCATTTCTGCTATGTTGATTTGCCTGCTTTTTTAGACAAATCCACAAAGACATATTTTATTCATATTTCCGGAAAAGCCCTCCGGTTTATGCAAATCGCTGCTCGTCGATCGAGATATATACGTTTTTTTTAGTACAAATAGTGTTTCCAAAGAGGAACCTATTTTCGCTTTGAAGTCAATTTTTATATGTCGCTTTAGCGTTTCTGAAATATTTGTGGCGTCACAAGAAGCATGAAAATGAGAACAGTTCTAACAATATTTTTGTTTTGATGTTTAAGAGAAGGTATTTCGAAAATATTTACTTCAACTTGTTTCTATGACTGACTTATCAAAGAACTTTGATCTGGATTTAAGTAAATCTGATATCTCAACAAGGTTTAGTTAAAGCGTAATTAAAATTTGTTAGACTAGCCGTAAGTCAAACAAAAATTTAAGCCAAAGTCAAATCTTGCAACAATAAATCACTAAAAAACTTTACACACAGCGATTTTTTGTGGGTTCTGTGAAAACACCAAAATGCATTATAATGCTAATGTTTATACTAGTTACTTCACTGTTTTCATTGTAGTCGAAAGTGAATCTCGTATTTATCTAAAGCAAACAAAAAGTGCAATGGGTATTTTGGATAGCAGCACAATTTATAACACCCAATTTAAGCGGGACGAGAAAATAAAACTGTATTAATTCTGATAAAGTAAATAATAGATAAAATTCAGCAATGCAAATTGTTCAAAATATTATATAACTCTTGTTGCATATCGCGTTTGATTACTTGCTATATACATATTTATTAAGTTACTAGAGGGCCAGTACACTTGACCCAGTTTCAGTTTCAGCTCACTCATCAACCGATACTTCTTTTATGTTTGTGTATATTTTGTTATATATTGCAGAGGAACTAAAAAAACGAATAATACTTTTATATATTTTTTACTTTGGTTGAACGAGTTCTAGACTGGTTGCCACGTCATCGGTTCAGACTTCTTAATGGTTCGAGAGATATATCATACACTTTTTTAGTTACAGTTCATTATTTGAAATTCCCTGTCACGTTTCTGATTTTGACATTTACTGATGAGTCGTTTCCAAGTTCCAGGCACCTTTAGGCCCTCGCTTTGATTCAAATTAACTTGGTTGTCTGTAATATTGGCCAAAATCTTTGCTCTCTTACCTCCTAGAAATTTAGTATCATTGATCTTTGTTGCACTCCCAACTATTTTATCCGTTTTTATTATTTAACCGAAATTATTATTATATGTAAATAAATGGATAAGTGTCTCCCATAGAGGGTCAAATCAGGACTTCTTGCGGACTCCAAAAATTGCCCTTTTAAAATAAAGTTAAAAAATATTCTTCCTTTGATGATGGAATGGATATAGCCATGATAAACTATCAGCAAGCTTGATATTGAAACTCTTCGATTGAGACTCCGGAGTAAATAAGTATGTTTTGATATCTTGGAGCAAACATAATTAACATGTTGATCCCATGTCAGTTTAGGGTCAAGATGAACTTCCAAGAATTTTACACGTGCTGGATTATCACAGTTTTCCATATTCCGGAGACTAAAAATCATAGTTTCGGTCTTCGAAGTATTCAAACTGAGTTGATTACTAGTAAACCAGTTTTCTACCGATGCATGTTGGTCATAAGTTGATGTCATTAACTGTTCAAAGTTTAAGTTGGTTCTAGTTATATTGGTATCATCAGCAAAGAGTATACTTTTAGTATCATAAGGTAAACAATTAGGAAAATCATTAATATATATCAAAAACAGTAACGGACCCAATATGGAACCTTGTGGAACTCCATGTTTTTCTCCTCTCCAATATTTTTTATGGATGATTTCACGTTATTATATACAACATACTGTAATCTATTACTCAATAAAGAGGAAAGATTTGTATTTTTGTATGTATGTATGTTTGTTACGAATAAACTCGAAAACTGCTGGACGGATTTCGATAATTCTTTCACCATTAGAATGCTACATTATCCCTGAGTAACATAGGCTATATTTTTTATATCCCAAAATGTTTAAAATAAATGTCCACCCGTGCGAAGCAGGGTCGGGTCGCTAGTAAGTAAATAAATAAATTTGATTTATTATAGGTTTATTATTTTTTCATTATTGTACTAATGAAGTAAAGTTACTTTATTCCACTAGTGGATAAAGTATCATTTTAGGCGGTTCATATGTGTGAATGTCCGATTATAAGGGGATTGTAGATAAAATGTCTTTATTGATGTATGTAAAGCTTAGAGCTAATTATTCCATTTAATCCTTTGAGTTTATAACGAATAAAAAAGGAAAAAAATATCTGTAATAAAGAATAGTGAAAAGAACAAGAAAAAATACATGAATATTCTTTTTATCTTCCAACAGACAGTGTAATAAAAAGTAGTATAAACAAAATTTTTTACGAAAACTGTTTACGAGTAGAACCTTTAGTTCATCTTTAAGGCTAATGTAAGCTTTAACCGAGTTATTTGTAAATGATCTTGCAAACATCGCCGTGTAGCCTAAAAAGAGATATTTTAAAATTATGTCTTGTTTCAAATGGGTGAGTTTCATACCCAAAAATGAATTTATTACGAAGATACGCAGGAGTAGAAATTTCAAACAAGTGATGCATAAGTACTGATATTTATCTATTTGAGAGTAGTTATTTACACCATAAAGGAGGCATTATTAACCAGTCGCTTACGATTTTGCGTCCGATTATTATTAATACAGTCCGAGACTGGTAAATTATACTTAACTGCTGCGTGGTGTATAACATTTTATCTGCTCCCACAGTTCTTTATGGTTCATGAAATAAATATTGGGTTTTATTTTTTGACATTTCTTAATTATTCGAAATCTTGCGAAGTCGCCTTGGTTATTTGGATTTTGTCGTTTCTAAGGCGTTTATAAACAAAACTATATAAAAGTTGTAATTTTGCTGGTTTTGAATTATTATTTCTAAATGAGTGATTTTCAAATAGAAAGTGCAGCAAATGCTGCCTGCGAATTTTTATTGCCCGAGAAGTCGAAAGTACGCTACGGACGAGCATATAGAAAATTCAAAGAATGGTGCCAGAACAAAAATACTGGTGTTTCGGAAATGTAACTGCTAGCATATTTCATGGAGAAGTCAAGAACTTTAAAGTCATCGGCGGGTTTGTGGAGTGAATACTCAATGATTAAGTCAACTATTTTCATAGATT
This sequence comes from Anoplophora glabripennis, assembly GCF_000390285.2. Lineage (NCBI taxonomy): Eukaryota > Metazoa > Arthropoda > Insecta > Coleoptera > Cerambycidae > Anoplophora > Anoplophora glabripennis. The sequence continues at coordinate 464,659 of NW_019416874.1, forward strand.
AGAATGTGGATATATCAAAATATCCCAAGCTGAGAGCAATCTTGAGACATAAGAATGACGGCTATACACCTAAAAAGTCAAACGTTTATACAAGAGAACAAGTCAATGATTTTCTCGTTCAGGCACCCGATAACAAATATTTGTTAATGAAAGTAGTGACGGTCTTAGGCATTGCAGGAGCATGGCGTTCTAATAAGTTATGGAAACTTACTTTGGACAACGTCAATTTCAAAAATTTCAATGATATTATTGTAGTTACAATTCCAGATTCTAAAAATGGTATGTCACGTACGTTTACAACTACTTATCGTCTGGGTCTTGTTTCTCACCTAGAAATTCTCAAGAAATATATCAAGATCAGAGTGGAAATTAAAACTGAAATTTCACGCTTTTTTATGCGCTATCAAGCAGGTAGATGTTACAACGAGTCTACAAGAATACCCTTTCTATGATTCCTAATATGATTGCACAGTTTTTGAAACTAGAACATCCTGAAACATATACAGGCCATATACATATACCAATTCCTATCGTCCTTTGAATTTCTCTGCTGGATACATTGGGATTTGCGACAACAAAATCTAAAGTATTGATTTCATCATTTTCTCTATTCTGTATATTATAAGATTTAGCTCTCGGTTTTTTAAATGAACCAAACTCACCCAAGTTATCATAGAGTGCTAAAAATTCTCTTTTCTGGCTGATGACGCTCTGGGTATCTCTCCAAATATAAGTTTAAAGCTGTGTCACTTTTTTTTTCACTTTCAATGTAACATTCCAACATTTGAACTTTGTGAAGATTTTCGTACACCATTTTTATACCTTTCAAAATTAAAACCAAGTATAGACGTTTAAACAAGCTTTCAATCAGTCAAAAATAAACTAACTGTCAATATTAAACAACAAAAGACAAATAAATAAATAACATGTCCAACTGAAAATATATCAATATACATTTTTGAATTTTTCTTCATTTAGGCAAATAAAAAGTATCTATTATTATATATGGCTGAAAAGGTAAAAAAAATTCTATTCAACGGGATGGCCAAATACAGGGTGTTCTATTTAAAAAAACCTATGTTTATGTAATATCGGAAAAACTGTGCGATTTGTAAAAAATCTGAGTACGCCACTGGCTTCCTAATAAAAAATAGAACAAATAATGTGCACACTTTTTTCTTCTAAATTGAATGACAACGGAGATAGAGAGGTTAATGTAAATGGGCCATTTTTCAAAAAAACCCTGTATATCTAAAACTAATCAAGTTAGCCAAGATCTTTTGGGACCAGCGAAGTAAACTCAAAAAAAGAGGACGGGACATCGATATCAGATTTTTTTTATCTATCACCGTTTTGGCTGTACCCTATAAAACTATCGAAAATCAACCACCCTGTACAATTACTATAAATATTCATTCATAATAACTAATAAAATGTAATGTTCATCAAATATTTCTATTTATTTGTTCATAAAATACGCATTTATAAATCGAAATCGTTTTTTCCCCTAGGGAGGTAAGTAACCTCACTTACCTCCCGTTGTTCATAGCAACTTCCACTTCTACGGTAAAATCCGCTTACCTCCTTAAAAACAATGTATTAATAGTCTATTTACTATAGTGGCAGCAGATAAAAATATTTTCGATGCTAATGCAACTTTTTTATTTTGGATGATACTCTATCATAGTTTTTTTTAACCAGTAAGTACGCAAAGCAAATACATAGGAAAAGGTGATGTTCAGTTTTCGAATTGTCACTCCGTCCGTAAATAGACAATAAATCCATGCCAAACCCTAAAATATTAAAAATTTGACCCTCGCCTATTACCAGCAAACTCACCCCGGGTCGCTTCTTCCATTTTCAATCTGAAATCCCCGGCTTTCCGAGGCCTATTAACTTCCCGTTAAAAAACATGAGATGGAAGGGAATACATCTTCCAGTGAATACGATTACAACCTCGCAGGTGCACTAACGCTACACGTTTCCTTGTTCACTGAAGCCGAAGGGACAGTCCGATCGTTGAGGTCTATTTTTAGCAGACGGCAGAACCACTGGTTATGTAGTTAATGTAAAGCATCAACGAAATACGCGGGAGGGGACCCAAGCGGGATATCACGACTACGCCTGAGATCAACATTAAGCCATGAATTAAACATTTCTCCATCTCGCTGTGATGGGAATTTGAGGTCTCCAGCAGACAAATACTGACATTTATCAATTTTGTTACCTATAACTTTCACCTTTTAGAAGGTTTCAGCGGATACGAGGCTTCCATTTAAAAACTACGGTTTCAGGTAATAAATGCAGGGTGTTAATGAATTTATGTCAAAAATTTAAGGGGGTGAAAAAGAAGCCAAAACTGAGTTAACTGATTTCACAAACATGTATCGGATGTTTAAAGACATAGACAAAAAGCTAATTAAAAATGTGTTTAAAACTGTTTTGGAATTGCTGAAACACATGCACTGAAAGAAATGCGTTTTATTCTTTATTAGAATTCTATATGCCATTATAAGACCATTGCATATTATATGTGACAGTTAAACAGGTGAATATTGGATATAAAACGCGTATTGCTAGCACAGTTGTATAGTGACTATAAACCTTATTCTTTATTAAATTATTGTATAACTAGTATACAACGTTTTTTATACCCTTTACGAAATAATAGCAATAACTGTTATTAAAGTGTTCCATATCGTTATTAGAACATCTAGTACTGGTTATAAGTTTTATAATAATAAATGTATTAAACTGTTGTATACTCTGTATGAGTTAAAAACATATGTCATTAAGTTTTCAGAAATTTTATTGGATAACTGTAATTACAAGCTAAGGTTCTAATGTAAACATACATAAAACATACTTTTAAGCATTAAAAATGATGACAAATCGCTCCCAAAACTGTCCAGTTTATTTTCTTAGCAACGATGCACCCGTATTTTCTTGTATTACATGAGAATTTGCACTATAACTCTTCCACCTTAAGAATGAAGCATCCCCAGAAAGGTTGAGCTTCTTTCCATATAATTTTATTTCCTCTGGTTGATTGACTTTATACCCATGCTCTTCTTTGTCACCGTTAACCTTCTGTTCCTCCATCTTATGTAAAACTTAACATCAGCGATTTCTAATAGGACCTACAAAATAATAATTTTTAAGATTTAGACAAGATTTACATTTGAAAAAACAAAACAATTACAAGCCATAAAACAGTTAGATACTTACATAATAATTTTCCATTTCACACAACGCGATATGATCATGTATCCCACAAAACATGTGCATATACTGTCCATTTTCATCAAACTAGACGTGTGTAAGTCGATGCACAGCGGACTGTCGGAAATTTTACGATTGTTGTATTTTCTCTTCTTGAGTAAAGATAATAAAGACGTTGTGGTTTTGTGTGTTTATTTTGACAATGATTGAACATGTATGGACAATAAAAGTGGACTGTATAAGATAGTTGAGTACCGTTCTGCTTCATGCATAGCATGCTACTGAAATCTTAGAAGGGATGAGCTCGTGCGGCGAACCCTAAATCAGCGGCTGGAATAGCCAGGTTTCTTATTGAGTCGGCGCACTTCGCTCTCGGGTCTGACATATGATTATTATTACAAGACTATGAATATAACTTAACAACGATCATAACCGATTATGCACCGAGAGGTGACGATCACTTAACCATTATAAGATGCGTTTTACACGTTAAAAACGGAAACATATTCAGTATAAGAACGAATAATTCTGTTAATACAATTGTTATATACAAATTCGGATACTGGTCTTTATACAACAAATCTTCCCTACTATACAACTGGAATATAAAGTCTATAACACCTAATAATGTATAAGTAATTCATTATAACCTTTATTTCATAGATGCATAAGGTGTATTAAGCACCTTCCAGTTAAACTGATTGAATAATGAGTATGGAGATGATTGCTTTTTTTTAATAAAAGTTGTATATTGGTTATAAAAGTTTTAATATGCGCTATACACATTATTCTAGATAAACAGTTTAATAAGCCCATTTCTTTCAGTATGTATTTTACCGCGCCGAAAATTCTGTTACACTTCTTACGAGTTTGTATGTTTTTTATGAAGCCAGACTGTATTCGAAAGTCAGTTTGTAATACATTGTTGTAGTGATTGCTGTGCTGTTTTTCGAGAGTGCATTTAATAGCCGTATTTCCAAGTTTTCTTTTGAGAATGGCGACTTATTTAGCAATCGCGAATATTATGATATGCCCATACGAAGCAAATGAAAATGCCCACAGAGCTTGTCAAGTGTCCTGAACGACGCGCCCTCGCTGTAGTGCAAAAAGTTTTGGACACCGGTGAAGTACAACCGTGTCAAAGTCGACCACTAAGAACCTTAAATGTCGAGGAGATGATTGTAGATCTCGTCCAAGAAGATCCGCATCGTAGCACCAGAAATATCGCACAGCAAGTAAATATTTCGCATCCTGTTGTGTGGCGGACATTTCATATTCAAAGTGTTCAAGCGCTTACTCCTGAGAATTTTCCACTACGTCGAGATTTTTGCGAATGGTTGCTTCAGGAACATGCAAGAAATTTACAGCGCAAATACTTGTTACAGATGAAGCATGTTTCAGTCGAAATGGTGTACGTATCGTCCACAACACTCACCACTAGACGATATATGTGAAATGTGTTGTGTATTCTACGGAAGTTCGTGACATCTATTAACTGCGACATCATATTGCCAAAGCTTGTAATACGATTCGAGAGGACGTGGCAATGTTGCAACCCGTGCGAGCGAATTGGATACGTGGGGCTGAAGCTTGTGTGCAAGCAAATGGTGGGTACATCGAACATCCTCTATGAAAATCGGCAGTTCTCAAAAGGTGGCACCTTGCAATATTGAAGTAAATCAGGTTTAAAAATTACATTTTACTCAACGCAAATCGTGTATTTAAGTACCTCATTTTGACATAACAGACATGTGACAAAAATATTTGACATAAGTTCATTAACACCCTGGATATACTGTTAAAATGTCAATATCTGTAATGGAAAATCAAAAAAGTGTGCAAAAGCGCTGTTGAAGCTGCTATGACGGGAAGTAACGAGTTTTGGATGAAACTTCTCTGCATATCCTGGGCGAGTGCCCGGGATTTGCACGTAGCAGAATGGCGCTCCTGGGGAGACCTTATTTGGAACCCAAGGCACTGAGAGAAGTGTCAGCAAGGAAGCTTTTGGACTTTGTCAAAAGTACAAAACTACTTCCTGAATAAGACTAGTAGTGGGACGCACAATAAGCCTAATTAGGCTGCGGTGCTATGGAACTTATTAGGACTAACCACTAGGAAGAAGAAGAAGGAGTTTTGTTATTTCTACTAACAAGAATGTCTATTTTCAAATATTCCTTCATGGCAACATTCGACCCAACTGAAATTCAGATTAATTATTCATTCACATCATAATTCACGGCTTTAGCTGGGCATTGTTGTCAAGCAGAACCTTCCTTCAAACATGCTAGGTGTTTTTTTTCTTGCATTTAGTAGTGACTTTTACTTGTCTAATAATATTACTGAATATCAAAAATGATAAGGACATTTTGCTGACCGAACAAAAAAGGGAAAGTTTTATATTTTTTATTTTCAAAAAGATAATTCTCGATTAAAGTATTTGTTTTTTATTACAAAGTTGCTAGGAATATTAAAAGTGTTATGCTATAGAATAACAGATTTAGATAGATCTAAATGTGCGGTATTACTTTTATTAGTAAACTAAAGCTTCCGACTTAGTAAATTATGATGAGTTGTTGAAACTGAGAATCCCACACTATCAAGATATTATCCTCATGGATGGATGCAAAGAGTAAAAATTAATAATCAACATTTCAGTTACCAATTTCAGATAATCGCGTGGGGTGTACCTCAAGGACATATCCTTGGACCACTATTGTTTTCAACTGTTATATATGATTTATAATTAGTAACAAGATGTGTTTTTTTGTCTCAAAGTTGTGCGACCTTGTCTCTTTTTAATAAAGGTACTACAAATTTCTGTAATTAATTTAGAAACAACCGCAATGCGTATTGTCTAAGAACGCTAGAGGGGTGAAATATGTGCTGATGTAAGGTTAAATATATTTTGCATCAGGCTTGTTACCTATCTACCGTATAGACAACACATTATTATAAATATATTTAAATAGGTTTTCAGAACTTATCATGTTTGTCAAAATTGAATATATTTTTCGTAAAAACGAAATACCCAAGAAGTTATTTTCTTGTTTGACACAAAATTTTTAAATAAGAGTACTAAATTTTATTGACTTGACCGCAGGAAATCTTAAAAAAATTTAAGCATCTACTTTTATGTAATTTTAAACATCCAAATTGGATACTAAAAAATTATCTAATTGACAGTTACATTATTAAAGATTGTTTTTGATGGTAGATGGATAATATTGGACATCTGACCGTAATTTTCCGTAAGAATCAACATTTCTTAATAATGATTGTCGAAATAAAGGTACTTTATTTACTCTTGAGCAAAATTTACATTTTTCGACAAAATTCATATACGACTGCAAAAAACTGAAATCTGATTACTTTATTTTGGGTTTTAGGCCATGGACAACTTTTTATCAATAATTGAACACACTGTATAAGGTGTTCAAGAAGTAGAAAAATTTGAAAATATATCATACAAATAACCTTCTTGTTCTTCTTCGTCTTCCTGTGTTCAAACCTATTCAGTTTTGTCCTTTTAACAAAATTCAAAAGCTTCCTTTTCTCAGTTCATTGGGTTCCAAAAAGGGTTTTCCCAGGAACATCTCCTATGTGCAAATCCTAGGCACATGCTCAGTATATGCAGAAAAGTTAATTCACCAAGTCACATTCTCGGCAGACTGGACTGTTTACAAGCCTTATCTTGTGCTGAGCCGCATTTTATTAAAATTCAGCAACTCATTCATTCTTTTCTGCAGAGGACACTCACTCCAAAAGTTCCTTTGCATCGCTTTGCCCTAGCCTTGAATTCCAGTATGTTCTGACTCAGTCCATTTGCCCAGAGCTCTTGACCATACTAGGAGATGTGGCACAGAAGGACTCCAAACCAATGGTGTCTGTCTTGGATCCCTTCCTATCAAATTCATCAGTTTTCTCACTTCTGTTAATTCCTTTGTGTCTCAGCTTCCAAGCCTAACTGTAATAGTGGTTTAGTTCAATCAGCATTTTTAAATATTCCAACAAAAATGTTGAATATACCTTATGTGTGTCTAAAGCTAACCTCATTTTACTGATACGAAGTGCTATTAAAAAATAAATGTTTGGAATTAAAAGTTTTGTCAGAATTTCAATGTGTCGATAAATCAGCCTATTTGCTGGTTCTGAAATAAAAAAATAAATCATAGTGAAAATCGCGGATTAATTAATTCAAGATATAAAAAAATAATCGCTTTAGTGTATCTCACTTCTGTCGGTTTTTATTCCTCCAACTTTTTCTTTGTTAACTCTTTTTTATGCCTTCAATGCGTAAATAAAAATCTAGGCCGTGACTAAAAAGTTACTTTATTTTCTGACCATTTTTTAAATTTCTTTATCATGCAAAATTATCTTCACAAACGTTATTCTAAAAGTATCAAGCAAAATTTTGTATCCAGAATGACTTTTTCCATAAAAACTGTGTCCATACTGTATAGTGGAGTTAGGCGAAGCAGCATCCACTGGGACGAATGGATGTAGTTAAAAATTCATCCTTTTTCGCATAATAATGCACTTGACAAGATTGTCGTATTTAATTTTTATCGATAACGATCTTCAAACAAGCCTTAAATTTTAATTGAATTCTTTTCGCGTCAACAGTGGGACAAGCAAACGGAAGTGCGTCCCAAGTGTGAATTCGACGGGGTAGAAGACAGGGTAGAAAAACGGTCCTCTTCCGGTTCGTCTTTCATCCAATCCTTGTCGGATAAAAGTGAATTTTTTAATTATCGCCCAAGTATTTATTCTGTACTTTGTATTTAGTTTAGTTGAAGCGGAATGGTCTTTGTAATGTGCTTTGCGACTAACTTAAAAACAAAAAAATATATCAACTTCTTCAACGCAACTTATGTTTTTTTGATTAGAAAAAAACCAGGTAATTGCTTCCAAAAAATCAAAAAAAGTTACTTTAAGGTCACCAACGACGTGTTTCTTGATCTTTGCTTACATGAGCACATCATCATCTTGTAAAGGGTGTCCCATAAGTAATGGTACATAGGGCAACAACAGATTTTACACACTAAAAAAGTAGATACTTAAAGAGATGCAGTCACAGTGAAAACTTTGTTTTCGTTATTTTTAAATAATCTTTACAAGAGAATCCTTCTAGAAGATATCTTGGAAGTCATAAAAAATATTTTTGAGCAGTGTTGAATTCAAATTCAAAGCACTCCGCAGAATCCTTATGAAAGTGGATTTCCGCTAATTTTTTTGAAACTTTGCTATGTGATAGTTCTCTATGCATGAATCAAAAGTGTCAATATTTTCCTACGACCCATTATAGTCTGAATCGACCTAAATTGGACAAAAATCTGTAGCGCCTCATAGAATAAGGCTACGGGTGACTTTTGAAGGTCTGAAAAAATAACGACGAAATGCTTCCTATATGGAAAATTCTTTGAGAATCCCACTGAAACCATGTTTTTTTCAATTTTCTTGCCTTTTTCTTAAAAACTTACTCTGTCACCAGCATCGGTCTCCATCGGTGTCATCTACTGTGACTCTGAGTTTCGGGGATAGCCTCGTAAAGAAATTTTTTAAACCTAATTTTATATTTTCGATTTCCGCGTACTCTACTTCATACGGATGGTTGGCTAGATGGCCTCGAGTATCGGCTTTCACTTGGATGGATGATCTGCAAACGGTTTCGTTGGTGAGATTCGAAAATCGAAATCACTCGGGATGGTATACCGCAGTATTTTAAATGCAAAAAATATGATAACTGTATGTTAAAAAAAATTGATGGTACTGTTTAATTCTACTCTTTTGTGTAAAACCATTTCACTAACCACTACTATTTCAAGAAACTTTCCTTTTATTTGCATTTTTACTAATTACCTATTTCTTTTTCGGTATCAATGTATTAGCGTTAATCATTAAGACACGAACAATTTCTTTAGTTTTGTTGGGCTATGCTGCCACTTCTACCATAAAATGCAAATGCCTGCTTACAACTTATATGAATTATATGACATTGTACATAATTGAACATTTCTACCAGAACATGAAAAGCTGCACACAGTCTACCTCAAAACTTAACTTAGTCTAGAGAGAATATTAGTAATACATAATCTGAGCCTTTTTTTCTCGGGAGAAATTAACAGATTAGGAAAAGAAATAATTTAATTACAGTGTCTCTTCCACAAGGAACTATTTTTTAGTTACATCATTTTTTAACTTGAGTTTCTTGATTCTTACTTAACACATTTAAAAATTTTAAATAGGTATACAGAAAAACATTTTATCCACAATCACCTTATAATCGGTCTTTTATCCACACATATGTACCGTCTAAAGCGATACTTTATTCACTAGTGGAATAAAATAACTTAATTTTACTAGTAGAATAATGAAGAAATAATAAACCTATAATAAATCAAATTTAATTTATTTACTTAATAATAATTAACATTTACATTTATAGTAATAGATGGATTTCGCTGACAATAAATGGAAAATTGCTTCCTGAGATTCTTCAAAAACAGCCACAGGAACACAATTACTTTCTTGCATTTTTACCGAATTCAGTAGAGCTGTTTATTAAATAATTGATAATAAACAACGTACCATAGCAACCAGTAGGTACCTACTACGTTTTGTTGAGTACAAGTAAGAAATATCAAGTCGTCGACTCCACAAATATGATTATGATGTGATTATGGATAAAACGTTGTTTTGCATTCATGTTTTAATTACCTTTCGTCCACTTAAGAACTATGTTCTCTCGTTTAAACATTCTTGCGTGGATAAAATGCTACTTAAAACACTTACACAATAAATAACTAATTATTCTATTTTATGGCGAATGCGCCAATGGTAATAGTATATTATTCAACGAGCGTATAATGATGAGTATTATTCACGAGGTGAAGTTTACGGCCACGAGCCGCAGGCGAGTTTCCTAAATCACCGAGTGTATAATAGCCATTATACGGGAGTAGAATACTATACTTTATCCACGACTACTAAATATTTTTGTTGAAGTTTTTTTTTGTTTTTAGTTCGTTTTTTAACACAATTTAACACAAAATATCAAAACACTGAGAAATCTATGCACACAAACAATAATGTTGACAGGTTTGAGTCAAATTTGTTTTGTTTTAAAAGCTACTTAGATTTATGAAATGTTTCGAAAAACATGGTATGTTAAGCAACAGATATACGACACACACAAACGAAGTCGCTGATGGCTCAGTGTAGATGCTCCTTCCCTTCCAACCGCTGGTCCCGGGTTCGAATCTGGTCTAGGAAAATTCACTTTTTTAATTTTTTTTATATGTACAGCACTGAATTGAAAATATTTAGTGGTTTACACGATAAAATTTAAAAAAACCGACTGTTTGTAGCAGAACAATATAATATTATAGCTAAATCAAGGAAGCATCTGACAGTAGTGATTAATGACTCATTAATCACTGCCGTGATTAATGGGTATTAATAAGGTCGAGCAAACAGACGTATAATGGGTAGATTATTCAATAGTCGTGGATAAAATATATTTCCTTTTTCTTCAATGAATGAGCCTTTTAAAGAACAATTCATTAATTCAAAAGTTGTTAAATATAAAACCTGTTTGAGACACCTGCATCTGAAAAGTCAATGTGAACTGCAGATCAAGAATAATGAAAGTTGAATTAAACACGACAATATTATTTGGCAACATTTTGATAGACCTATTGTTGACGGAAATACATCGTTCAATAATAGCTAAGTACTCATGCTCCTGACAGAATATTAAACATTTTCAATTTGTTTAATGTTCCTATCTATCACTGCTCGGCTAATTCAGTAATATGTCAGCATCCCAGAATTACCAACGATCTGATATTAGTTACAATTGTCGTTATATTCAAGTGACATAAATAATAAACGATATTACGCTTTGTGTAATTTGCATACATTATTAACTGAAATGTGGTGCTAACAAATTATAGGTTTACGTTCCCGTTCATAGTGTTAATTTCGCCACATTTATTTCCTGACTGCCTATGCTTGTATAACTAGTTTCCCTTTGCTGTAAACACCACACAGCCAATATTATATTTACCATGCGTCAACGAAAGTTGTCCGACGTAGATAGCTAGTTTAGTTTTTAAGTAAAATTTTATAAAGGCAGATAACATAAATAGCGAGAAGATAATTTACCAGTATTTAACTTCTCCCTGTTTCTGGTTTCCATGAAAGCAGAAAAAGTTTTTTAAAAATGTTTCTCTATAAGCGTGCGGTATTAAATTACAAATTACAGGCTCTGTTTAAGTACGGAAGGCTGTAATTACAGCTCGGGGTGAGGATATGTGAAATCTAAACAAAATAATAAAACAATTAATTTTTTTATTGAAGAAAAGAGATTGCCGAGTATCCTACTGCTGTTTATTCGTCAATTTGAAATGTTTTTTCCACCCTAGTGAATTCCACGATAGCGATATTCCACCTTTTTTTTACGGAATATATACCGTATATCCCTCTACTATGACGGACGACTTCCATCCATCTCAGCGAGCGTTTCAAAGTTATGATGTCTCCTCCGGTGTCTGCCAATAGCGTTGCCGACGTATAGGTTTTAAAACTTGGTAGGAAGTATCTGACTTGATATTTTTCTAATGGAATTTATTCTAGAGTCTTGATTTGTACACTTTCCTTATATGTAGAATAAAAACAGTGAATGTATCAACGACATATATTTGTTGAAATGAGCATAAACCACAAATTTTCTACTTAAGTCTGTCTTTGAATCGGGAATGTTAGTAACAAGGATAATATCCTGTTTGTTCGATGTCATTTAATATCATTTTGGCTAACTCTTCTCAAAGACAGGCTGCCGCTAATTCTTTGACTAAGGCGACCTGTGCAGGGACTCCCGAAATGACGATTCGATGATTCTGAATCGAGATCGAAATAATATCGATATATCGGTACTCTTGAAAATTTTGCCATCGAAATAATATCGAAACCCCGCCCATTCAAATCAATATAATGTCGAGGAGTCTTGGCTAGCCGAAATGATTGTCTCTTCTTCTATCACATGTATTGACTATTGCTGTTTCGTTTCAACATTACAAATAGGTGTTTGCGTTTGTGTTTTGTTTATTTTTACGTATTTAACCTAACCCAATGTCCAATGTGAAGTGTCAAATACTTATCTTTTCTGTTAACATAATTATATTCTTCTTTAGGAGCAATCATTGATATTAATAAACATAATGCATTAAATAAATATTACTGCATAATATTACAAATCTTGTTCTTGTCATGAGTGTGTATTTACCGGAATATTTTTATCTAATGTTGGTAAGGTTTTAATAAATAACTTATATGTAACTTTCTTTATACCTCTATTAATAGTTTGTTGACTTGAAGCAAGAAGTCTACTCATTCCAGTGATGTTCACCGTGCATAAAACCAGAAAGCACAAAATAATTTAATGTTGAATTGAATAGTTTCCGAAGTTCTTTTTACTTCTTTTAAATGTCAAACAATAGACATAATTAAATTACATACAATATTTTTATGTAAGCGAAATAATTACACAAATTTTTTGTCCGGTAAAGATTATAATGGACCCATTGAACCTCTTACTGTCTTCTCCAAATATTTTCATTCCTAAATATTTCTCGTCGCTCTAATTGTTCAACAATAATTATACCTAATCACAGGTAGTAGTTTATGTTTTTTATTTCAAACCGAATAAAAAATTAGGATGTGGAATATCAATAATTTGTCGAGTATGTACGCATAAAACCTTTAAATCAACTTTCATGGTTTACTGTTTAGACTAAATAAATAATTTTATAAACTTCTGTTTATTTATTTGATGATAGGTATTCAATTTAAAATTTAAATAAACTGCGTGACAAAAAGAGATAGATAGCTGAAATACGTATATGTTAGACAGAAATGAATATATCACTCAGTTGCCTTAACCGTGGTGGTATACAACATTACCCCAAATTTGCCGAACTTATCCGAGGACTATATCGATGTGCTTCAAGAGTACCAATTTACATTTCGAGTCGAATCGATCGAGATTGGTTTCGTAATTATCTCGATATCGATAAAACGACATCGAGATTTCATCAGCAAAAAAAGCGTCATTTGAGGATTTACCTACCTCTTCTCTTTATATTCGCTGGATTTTTAGCCTTATATCAAGTCGATTTCCTCCTAAGAAATGCTACGAGTCAAGGATATTTTGGATATTACGTTCTTTTTCTCAAAGTCAAAGTAGTCTTCAGCAATAACGCCAAAGCGAGGATTTTTTTGTTTTGTTTTCTTATTAATGCCTGAAACTATACCTTTTCATACCTTGCCCTAGACTTTTACGGTAGTAAATCTTTTGTTGCTTCTTTCACTATTTCTGATATCTCCTCTTCAGAATCGCTCCATTTTTTCAAAATTAAGTACAAGACTGTAAAAAATATAAACAATATGGCAACTTCAATCACAGCGTATCGTTTATACCAGAGCAACAACGAAAAAAAACACATGAAACATCTAGTAACGTTTGGACAAGTTAGGATAATTTTATTATTATTGATGACAGAGATAATAGTCATTAAATACAAAATTACAGACTATATGGCTGCAGTATCGTAACGTTTTTAAAAATCAAACAAATATTTTAAAAAATATTCACGTTTGTAGTAGTATTAATACATATTTATTATGTGTATTAGTGTCTTGTGAAAATATGTTAGTTTATCATATTTTAAGAGCCCCTTCAAAAAATTAGCTCCAAAAAAAATTTTTTTTAGAGGTCACTCAAGATTTTTAAAAATTTCCAAAATCGTCAAAAATTGATTTTTTTTTATTTTTTCTCGTTATTTTATCATTTTCTAGGTTGAAAAATATCTTGATTCTGAAAATTTCAAATCGATATTTTAATTTCTAAAGGTCTCATAATTATTTTAACTTTCAAAGTAGTGTAGGTACCTATGTTTTTGATAGACCTCTAAAAATAAATATCAATGAGTTAATAATTTTTTTTATTGAATTTTATGAACAAAAGAATAGAAATAAATCACGAAACACTTAAATTTAAAAAAATTAAAATATTATAAATATTTGATACTGGGTGCGGTAGTAAATTTTGCCTCGAGAAATTTTATAAGTGTCTCGTGATTTATTTCTATTCTTTTGTTCATCAAATTCAATAAAAAAAATTATTAGTTCGATGATATTTATTTTTAGAGGTCGCTTGAAAACATTTTAGGTACACCACTTTTAAAGTTAAAATAATTATGAGTGACCTTTAGAAATTAAAATATCAATTTGAAATTTTCAGAATCGAGATTTTTTTCAACATAGAAAATGATAAAATAACGAGAAAAAATTTTTTTTAATTCAATATTTGATGATTTTGGAAATTTTTTAAAATCTTGAGAGACCTCTAAAATAATTTTTGAGCTGATTTTTTGAGGGGGTTCACAAGAGACACGAAAAAAATATTTTCGTTTTTTTTTTTTAGGCCATCCTAGTGTGTATACATTTTCCCAAATTTGGATCTAAAACTGATCTACCTCTAACACGGTAGTTTTTTGAGCAACACCAAAAAATCTCGGTTATAGTAGAAGACACAAAGTCGACCTACTTCCGACAAAGATGCGAAATGTATCGACGAATAACATTGTCGAGAAAAAAATGATCCATTCATTTTGAAGTTGTCGATGAAAACTGAAAATTTTCGTCTTTATCTTTTTTTATTCTAAAATCATAATAGGTTCACATTTTAACAAACACATGATTAGATTACTTTCAGTGTGAGACTTTTGATTGGACAAAAATAGTTACTTAAAACTGCCCTTGACTAATCCTTTTGTGGCAAGGGTTTGTCTTAGTTCCTACCAGATAATGCCATATTTTTTTTATAGATGACTTTTGTTTTTAATTTACTTCTCCATGGAAAACATGTTTCATACTAAAAAAAATAGAGGCTTAGATGGCCATATATGTATAGAAATAATTATAACAATTGTCTTTTTTCTTATTGTACTTTTGCCACAAAGAAATAAGATTGCTTAAATTAAAACCACTTTTCTTAGCAAATTTTAGAATTTTGTTATTCGTATCTCTCTTCCACATGTTCTAATGACTAAAGAGATTTCATCTCTACCCACCCTTCCCGTAAATGTTAGGGCAACACTTTAAAGTTAGATTTAGATGTCCTGTGTCCTTCCCAAAAGGTATTCTATAAATTTAAATATACATTACCCTCTTCTCTGTCATCTCGTGTAGCAAACAAACTACCTGTAATAACGTAATTTAAAATATTAGTAGAAAAGTGTCTGGAAAAGTCAACTCGTTTTCATTTGTTTTGAAACAGAAATGAAAATTTTAAGATGTAATTTTTTCACTATACTGTACAGGATATACCCAGTTAAGGTTTATTGGCTCCCATAACTAATTTTAGAAAAATATGTTTTAAAAAATTTCATCAATTTTAATATCCAATATAGAAAAACATTTCCATTGTACAAGATATTCCATTTGTTCCGGTTGACCTATCATTTGGTAAGTGGAACAATTCATATATTATATTCAGATCCTGAAGATCTTCTGTTAAATTTTATCGTGATCGAACATACGATGTCATTTCATTTTAAAAATATATTGTGGAAAAAAACTACTCTGCGCACAAATGAATGCCCCCATAAACATTCAATTAGATAGTGCAGTTGCAATGCTAGACAGGGAATGAGTTCGCAGAGTAGTTGTTTCGCACAAATTGTAATATTGTGCGGCATAATATCATTTATTAAAATTCTGTTTCGCTAAATGTGATATTGGCCTTGTTTTCATAATACCTACCTGCAAGATAGCGGGTTGTTCTCTGCTATTTTCGCCGTATGAAAGGCATTGAATAACAGTTACTATTTACGATATAACACACTTCGTTTATTATAAATCGAAAAATAGTTAAAACAATATTGGTCGTAGGACTGTTGTGAAGCCTCGGTTATTTTGAAGCTAGATTCTAGGTTTGAGCCTAGCCTAATAATAATTTATAACAATTTCATATTGAATATGAAGTTTATTGGGTATAATTGATATACAAAAATTAGGTTTGTCACGTGCAGTAGGACATACATACAATGTAAAGATAAAATGAATGTCGTACTTTGTACCAGCTAGGAACGTTGCTCTGGTTAATTAATTAATTGTAGAGAATCAAGGTCGACGTTCAATCGCACTGTAAATTTATTTAAAACCAGAGAATTCTAATGACATTCTTACAAGAACATACATGAAAAGACTTGAAATTAACAATTTCTCGACTGTACACTGTTTCAGAAGAAAAGCCACTTTTCTAATACATCACTGCTGCAGTGACATTTTCCTTACTTTGTTGATAATGTAATGAGATATTCGTAAAACCAAATATTGCAAGAATTTATGTGTCCCATTCTGGGAAGTAAAAATTCGCCACAAAATTCCGCTGCAAAAGAACCATAAAACAAATCCGCATTGTCTCCCGTACAAAAACAAAAAGGCAACTTTATTAGTTCAGCAAGCATTACCGCGATAGAAAACTTTGCAAATTATCCTCTAAATTAAGCCCAAATAACAGCGATCAATTCAAGTTAAGGAGAAGCAAAACGGGAACAAAATTATGGAGATCACGAACGCTACGTCAAAGAACAAGTTTCCAGCTACTCTATTACATTGTCAACTGAAGTGTGTAATAAAGCTGTCCAGTGAAAGAGATGTTACTATCCAACATTCCACACCACCTTATTTAATGTATTACTCCATATTAAAACTGTTTTTTTTTGTTAACAGTTATAGGTATTTGCCACCAAAATTCAAAGTTATGAAAGTTATGTAATTATAGAATCACCTCTTTTACTTACAATTAGAGAAGTAGTTCAAATAAATTTTTGCTTCATTTCTAAAATAATGTGTTTGTATGAAAATTTCTTTAATTCAACCACTATATTTCTAAAGATAATTATCAAACAATTGTATATTATATTTCTTATATACAGGCCTATTTTTAAATAAGACAGCCTGTACATTAAAAATATGTTACATATAATACTTATAAATTCAGTTGTTTTCAAGATATTACATATTTTAAATTACTAGTAGCCTTAGGAAGAATATTAACATATCAAAAAATTGTTTGATCTATCAACTAAGTAATTAACTCTGTAAATTAAACAAAATATCTGCAGAAGTAGAAAGGTGCGATGCAGTCGCAATCTACTGAAAATACATAAAAACTCAACTCAAAATAATTCAATTTTTAATTTGTAAAAAGTAAAACAAAATACATACAAACAAACAAACATACTTCTTATGTTTTAACATTTTGTTTCAATTGAAAAAAAAATCTGTTTTTATAGACGGTAAAACAGAAAACGAGGGCGGAAAATTTACGTTTCTTGTGCATTCTAACTCTGATCATCCAGAGATGAAAAAATTACTGCCTATTTCGAAGTGATTATAATTATTTGCTGTTTTTATATTTGTTTTAAAATAATATATTCTCCAATCCGTGTCTTTATTTATATTTATTAAATTTCTAAACATTTATTATCATCTCAAAATAGACGGTTCAATTTTCTGAGAGCACGCAATAATATTATGTCTGTGAATAAATCTGGGAAACGAAGAAAAATATTTCATAGAATGAGTATAATAATTTCTTTATTAGAAACTATAAGAATACTTGCCGGAGACGTATTATTGCATTTTAATGCCGAGATATTTCCCTTCAGCATAATTCGTTCGCTTCTTTGTAAAATACACAGTTCCAAGTTTTACATTATTACATTATATCTTCTGGATTGCATATTTTAATCCGACTGTTTCCTGCTGCAGGATGTATACCACTCATTTCCTGCATTTCATTATATTCATCTTTTTTTCTGGCGTAGTTTCCAGAGCTGGCACAATCAGCGCTAGCCATTGGAGTCGTTAGTCGGTTTAGTTGCCCATTATCGATTAATTATTCATTTCTTTTACGATTTTAGTTGTCTTTTGGTCTGGTTGTGTGTATATAGGGTGTTTCAGTTAAACTTTAACTACAAATAGAACTCAAAATAATTCAAAATTGCTTTATAAAGCAAGGATCTAAGTCTCACCGTTTTTACTGTACAAGGCCATATTGGTCGGTTTTTAAAATCATATTTATGATGAAATCTTTGCTATGCTTATAACGAATTGATTAAAATTTGGTGCAGTGTTAACATTTACATATGTGCATAATTTACTGTAAAATTTACAAATTTCTGTAGGTCAGTGGCGTAGTAAAGCGGGACTTTTACTCCAACTTCTACCCCAATGACCTAATAATCATTTGGGATTCATGTTTAGATTCCGTTGACCATTCCACATAAAAAAGGTATACTTGTTGAAAATCGGTATAGTGTATCGTTTTACCGAAAATCTCAGTTGGATGATAAAAAAATCTTAAATATTCATCCATTTTTTATAAACACTAATATTTCAAATCTTAAGAATAAAATGACAGTTCCTGATGACAAATAAGTCTATTATTGCTTAGTTGTTTATTCATGGCTATCATTGTAATATGTAAGTGTAATTTTTTAAAGGAATTATATCTGCTTGAAACAAACGGGATACTTTAGTCGAAGGTGCAAAAACTCGAATGACAGAAATATTTTTGGCAAATTCTTTAATACCTGCCAACTTGCACACGAACATGATCAAAACTTTTTTGGAACCGCTTTTTATATAGTACGTAAAACGGGGGCGATTCCAGAGGTCCTGAATAAGTTCTAATAATTTTGATTACTGAAAATATTTATTATTAATACATTTCTATCTACCTATAAAAATCTCCTGTATACGCTACATTTTGCATTTCATGACTGATCAAATTGACGTATTAGTTAATATTATCTTATAAACGGATCTGACAATTTCATTATAAAAGTTGCTTTGCTTTTGTTAGCGAGATTAAAAGTAAACAAAACAGAAATGTTGACCTTTTGCCAGGCCGAGGTAAAAATACATATAATAAAAATAAAATTAGTAAATACCCTCGACTTTTTGTTAATAAAGAAATATTTTTCATTCCATGAAATGTTTTCGTTTATTTTACGGTTCTATTTACAGACATGTTATATTTTATGGCCTGTAATAAACAGCTAGAATTTCATCATTCCTACCATTATTATCTACGGTACCGCGGTAATGGTTGGAAAAATTGAAATGGTGAAATCCTTGTTCCATTCTAGAGAAAAAAATCCCCATGGCCCTATGTTCTAAACGGTTTAGTCCTCGATGTACGGGGTGTAAATTTTTGAAAAACTTCAGAAAAACACGAATATCTCCAAATTTATTTGACGTAGATATGTTTTATTTCAAAAAATAAAGTTTCGCTGAAACTTTTTATGTGTTCGTAATAAACGATGATTTGTTACATTCGGTTCTAGTCCAGTAATAAAAATATAGCCTTAAATGTTTTCGGAACATAGCCACAATCTAATTTGTACTTCATAAATTAGTTTCAAAGTAAAATAGTTCAGTTCATTTAACTTCAAACTTTCTTTGTATGAACAGCTTCGTGTTATGTGAACCTTAAAGAAGGTTCTATCGATTTAACGATATGAGGGAGTAAAATTACTGAAAGCTCTTGGATATATAAAATGAAATGAACGAAAGACAAGAGACGATCTAATTCATTCTAGTTCGTATTTAATTAAGAGTTAAGGTAATCTTTTCACATCAGATCTGAAACTAAATAGGCAAATGAATATAAAGCATAATTTTAAATGTTTGTATATTATTTTAATAGAGCACAATGTATAAAATTAAATAACTTTACACAGGGTTATTACGTGACATTCTCCGCATTCTTATCTTTTTAACCTTTCTATCTAGCAAAAATTGGTAAAGACCAAAACTATATTTTTATAACACCCTGTCTATAAAATTTAACGCTTACTGAGATATGTATTTATGGCCCACTAACCATACTACCTTGACACAACAAAATGATATATAGTCCGTACAGTTGAGACAGAATTCCAAGAAGACCCCTGCGTCACTTTCTTGGAATTAACCGCATTTGACACCCCAAGGTAGAAAGACATTGGAGGCCTGCTGTTCGCCAAATAAATCAAGGTGAAAAAATAGAAAGGAATTTATTCCCAGTCGAAGATCTCAAATAGATCTAGCTTTATTATTTACTTATACTTTTCAACATTTCAATTTCAGGTTGTTTCCTTGGCTTCTAACGTAAAAGCCGCCCTTACTTCTTCCCAGAGAAAGGTAATTGGTACTCATGCTCCAGGTTTAATTCTTTTCATATTCAGACGACTATGTAGACTGCGTTTGAAGTGGAGGTTTTATTACATTAAATCGCATAATTCGACATTATAATTGTCAAAGCTCAGTTAAATCGTTAGAAACACAGATTTGCCACGCTCAGTTAACCTCGCTTTGAAAATTAATTTAATTACCGCATTTGTCGTGGACAAGAATCGAGATCAAAGAAAAAAAGATCAAAGTCAAAATGAACATCTAGAAATGTTTAACTTGTTTTTATGCCGTATATTGCCGGATTAACGAAACACTACAGTCCCAAAATAAATATTTGTTCGAAAGAAATCCACAATGGCGACTGCTCAAATCTCGTAAATTTTTCGCGCTACGCCTATCTTCTTCCATTCTCAGTTGATACATCTGCTTTTATGCTGAGAATATTTACGTACAGGTATATACTGAGTGTTTCTGAAATGTGTAGTAACTGCCCTTGTAACACATGACATATTTGAAAAATATTGCGAGTACTGCGGTTCAGGTGTTTCTCGATAAGCTGTCAAATGTCTTTCTCCGTATTTAAGACACGTTGAGGCTTTTGTTGTCCACAACCTTCATTCGTTGGATCCACTCTACCAGTGCCAAGCAGCCTTTGAACACCGTTTTGTAGTGTTCTGGGATTCAGTTATTGCTAACAAGCCATATTTTATTAATATTCTCAATTATATCCGCTTACGAAAGTAAGCAAGACCTCCACGCTCACGCCATGCAAATAACCACATTCAGCTTCATCTAGTTTGTATTATAAATTAAAAAAATTTGAGGTAAGGGTACGTTTGAATACGAACAAATCACAACAGGTTACGGATTGTAAACTGAATCATTGTAACTGGTACAACAATAATTGCTCCTAGAAAGCATTTTAGTAATCATAAATGAACAAAAAAGTTGTATATTACAGGGGTGTAAAATTAACAGTTTTCAAAATAAAGCGAGTATCAATATTGAGGAGTTTCATCACTCTTGACAACAGCGCTTAACCTGCTGATGCACACCACGTGTGCTTGAGGCAAACTTGTCCTACTGGAAAATTATTATTGTGAAACATTTAGTAAATTTCAAGACAATTGTTTTCCAGTTTTTCAATAAATAAAATAAAATGTATTGATTTTGTAGTACGAAGATAGTGTTTAGCTCGAATTTTAGAAATTATGAATCTCTGCTAAGAAAAATAAACTACGCAAGGGCGGGTAACAAAATGTAACTTAAAAAAAATAATAAAAAAATAAATAAAAGGCAAAGTTTTAAACAAAAAAATTTAAATAAACTAAATAAATGTAAATCTAGCAAAAAAAGTGGGGGTAGGTTTTTGTATTTCGAGTGGATCGGTGGGACGAGGGTAGCGAATATATTCCACAAAAGTGGTAGGCCGCTAGCTTCAGTGGAGACGGAGTGGGTTTACAGCTACAAGAATGTTATGAAGGCGCCACCCGTTTTTGCAACCCCGAATGTTAAGTTTACCTAATGCGGTGGTCTTTATTCGCTACGGTGCCTTCAATATTAATACACCTATAAAGCAAAAAAAAACGGCAGGTCCACTAAAATGAAACTACTGATCTGGTAACCAGTATTGTTTTGGGTCTTATAGGTTAAACGTCACGACAGAAAATAAATCAGATATAAACAAAACAAA
Source organism: Anoplophora glabripennis (assembly GCF_000390285.2). Classification (NCBI taxonomy): domain Eukaryota; kingdom Metazoa; phylum Arthropoda; class Insecta; order Coleoptera; family Cerambycidae; genus Anoplophora; species Anoplophora glabripennis. The sequence goes on from NW_019416874.1 coordinate 486,824, forward strand.
TATGTATAAATCTGGCAGATTGAGAAAAGCCAAGTTAAAAAAAAATTCCTTTACTACAGCGCTGTACTAGAGGTTTGCACAGGTAGGTCTATTAAGTGTAGAAATGTATATGCTCGATGGATTAATAGCACTTGTAAAAGGCGTGACAAGAAAACAAATTATTACAAAGGTTCCTTATTTTAGGTACGTTCAGGCACATATGGTGAAATTTAAAAACATTTAATTAAAATCAGACAATAAATAATGGTGACTAACGATGCAAAAGTGAAGCTTTTACATCTACGAAATGCAAAACTTACTTAAAAGCTACAAATAATATACTAAACTAATATTAGGCTAATCTGAAATGAGTACGTTTTTTTTTATTTTAATATATTCTGTCGTCTGTTCAAATTAAGGTAGTCAAACTTCTCATACCCTGTATAACATCTAACTAAATTCGTATCCTACATTTTTCATCCCTATTTATTTTTTTCAGTTTACAGTCAATTTCGTTTGGAACAATTTGATCAATTAAGATTTTCATTTCCCCATTTCAATTTTAAAATAATTTTATTCAATATTATGTATCTAGTAGTAAGAAAATTCTACCCGCTCTTTTGTGAAATAATAGAAAGAATTAGAACATCCTGTATAGGTTTAGAAAGGTCTTTCAACTGGAAATATTGTTTTTCTAATGAAACGCAAGAGACACTTTTCCTAGATATACCAATAGGAGTTAAAAGCATTAATTGAATTTTCTGTGGTGTTGAATTACTGGGGTTGCTATTGATAGCGTCTTCCGATATCTCCCCCACCTGTTGACGTACTTATTTATATCCCAGTTCGAGAGGTTTTTGTCTTTAACTCTTCGAGACATACATTTTTCACGTGAACGCAGTGACATTTCCGACACAGATCCTTGCAGTTTCGAGGTCGCTGATTACGAGTCTGAGTCCAAAAATACAATTTGACAGTTGACAGCTGCCAAAACGGTGTCATACTGACGAAGCGGCTGGAGGTATAGGATAATGTTGCTGGTGACGAGTTATTGTCCGAAATGCCGCTTGACAGTTCACAGCTATCACATTGTTGCTGTCAAAATCACATAATGGATTGGTTTTTCGAGAATGTCATTTCTGAGGGTTCTTGGGGGTGAGAATTTCAAATTTTACGTTGAAAATAAATCAGAAATGCCTTTTGGCAGTTGACAGCTTTAATGCCGATGTTTTAAAATTATAGCATGAACTGATTTTTTTAAGGTAGTCTCCAAGCGGTTTTTGGTGTCGTTGATTCAAATTATCAAATTATATTCTGGAAATGACTTTAGAATGTTGGCATCTGCAATATCGACACTATCATGATCGAATGAGTGTATATCGTGAAAATGTTGGTTGGAGACTGACATTCTCCTGCATTTCATTTTGGGACGCAAAAAATAAATACTAGCCTAAATTTGACTTTTCCTGGTAATACCCAAAGGTCATTTCTTATGTCAAATTCAGCACTTTTTTGGCAGTTGGCAATTGACAATTTGTATTTTTGACCCAAGATTCATAGCTAGCGACCCCAAAAACGAGTTTACATTTTTAGAAGAACATACCTGAAAAAGTCGTCAAAAATGATTTTTTTCCAAAAGAAAGCAGTATTTTCAAATTTGTTTAATTGTATCAATATTGCAACAATTGGTAGAGTCCTCCGGGCAATGGTGTAATATTGCAGCATGTTTAGGAAAGCCTAAAAATCCAAAAAACCCGAGGTTCAAGCGTTAAATTGAGAATAAAAATTACCAAAAATTGAGGTAGTTGAGGTGGTAATCTGCCCAGAAGCCTGTAAGGTAAAGGATTACTATGAATAACTGTATCAAGCATTTTTGAGCATTTCTTGTAGGATTTTTTCTTATTTTGACAAATTAGATTGAAATTTTCAAATTCAACTAGTTCTTACAAATTAAGTTTTCAATGAAATATTTTAATGCTAATAAAACATGTTTATGAATCTTAAAGATAATATTAAATATCCGTGTGATTTAATATTTTTAAAGGAAAAAGTATATAAAACTATCTGAAATGCCACATATTTTGCATATAAAATATTTTGAAATCTTTTCTCTTCTAGTAATTGTGTAGTAAAATGTTTAGAGAGTTTCAAATAAAACTTCCATTAATGTCAGTATGCTAGGGAATATTTGTTTTTAAACTACGGGTTTCTGATATAGGTAAGTATATAGCGCAACAAATCCTCCTCAAAATCTGCATAATACATTTTAAAATACATAAACTTGCTTTAGCGAAACTTCAAAGTATATTTTATCTGCTCTTACTCGCAGAATCGAGCATAAAATAAAAATATTCCGGAAGGTCTGCAATACGTACTTGCATTAACTGATATAACAGCACTTTATTTTCACTTTATAGAAGTTGTTGTAATTTTACATATCACCAGCGTACTTAAAAACAACATTCACTGGGGAAATTTTATTGGTACGACCTTTTATACTTTAAACACGTTGCCGTTTTAGGCGTTTAACCCTTCTATATATCTTCGAAATTGGACATTTAACAGAACTTATTTAATACAATGCTTTTATTTTATGTGGTTGGATGTTAAAAAATCTACACTATAAAAAATTCTGTGGTGGAAAACATATTTGAGCGTAAGATTTTAAAATAACGTGAGCAAAAGTTAACCCTCAAAATAAATAAAATATTAATTTAATAAAAAATAAACTAAAAATGATGTAGGTAAAAATGAAGTATCTATAACAACAGTACAATAATTCTTGGTCATAAATAATTGAAATACAGGTCGTTCGAGAAGTCCTATTTTAAAAAATTAGAAAAAAAAATTTATGGACATAGTTTCTGAGGTGGGAACACCAATATAATAATACCCTATTTATCACTTACATATTCTAATAGTGCATTACACTTAAATAAATAGAGAAACATACCAAATTTCGTTATTTGAAAAAATATTTTCTTGTGATACCACATTGAGAAAATTGATATAAATAACTTATTTTATAATAATAAGAAACTCTGGGCTTTCATTATCCATATCTTAAAGTTACTTTGAAGAATTATCCTTCTTTATTTGACCATCAAAATCAAGTTTATGGAACCTTCTTTTAGAGCTAGTAAAGAAAATCTTCCATGAAAAACATGACAAGCTGTTGGACACACAATAGAAATAATATAATATTGTAATTGCAAGACATTTTTACCTCTTTCTTTGTTCGTGACATCTCATTTCTGAATATTATCAACAGAAATTGTCTTTGAAAAATAATGTGTTTCATTTTTACAAGCTTTTCTTAACTTCACGTGTATGTTTATTTGTTTGTATGAACGTTTAGTTCAAATCTTGCAAGTAAAATTTGAACCACTTGCTCTAAAACATACGACTTTGAAATTTTGCAAGCTTGATCAGTTCTGATGACAATACACTAAAACGAGGTTTTTTCGTTCGATATAAATCATACTTTCTTGTAATAGGATATACACGGAATATTCCACCTTTTCCATTTTCTCCTTTACCTTTGTTCTGACGATACAGGCCAATATTTTATGAAATTTTTTTGCAATTTCGTAGCAACCTTAAAGAGATTATTGTATGTTTTATTTCGAAATTACTGATTTATTTTCATAGAGTCCATGCATCAAAATCAAAGTGAATTTTGTAAAAATATGTAACATTTTGACGTAACGTTCAATAGCCAGTCTCTCATGTTTACCTGTAGCAGCAACATCGCCGCAAGTTTTGCTCCTAAAAAACAAGTGCAATCTGTTATTTTCAACAAATTAGTAAATATTCTTATACTCACGTAGTCACCTTGGTGATCAAATATCAAAAATATATTTGACAGTCAAAAGTCCGAATGGTACATCAATGTAAGTGACATTTGCACGAAAATACATTCAGCAGTCTTATCAAACAAGTAATACAACAACAACAAATTGATACGAGGTGAATTTATAAAAATTTAAAACAAAAAAAGTGACAAGTGGAACTTAAAAATTATAGTGTTGTGTTGTTTTCACTTGGAAAAGTTCCTGTGGCAGCACGAGGGATACTTCGACAGTTTCCACAGAAATACGAGGAATCAACAAGGGAACAGCGCGACTACATGCAGCAGATCCCGGAACACAGCATAGTTACATGCTGAAGAAAGTAGTTCACTGTAAGTGTCGACACGAAATAAACAAATTTGCAAATTCAATCGAACAAAGCGCTATACAAATTTCATATCAAAATTTCAATTGAACTACAGACAGTAGAAATACACTCATGTACTGTTGTAGTACAAATCTAAAGGGGGGAATTTGTTATTTAATTAATAATTTAGGATAAGCATTACAACAATCATTGTATATTGTGACAAAACCATAACCTGTCAAATTATGTCAATATATTGAAATTAGTTAAATTAATACATCTTTTATTTAAGAAATTAGAATAAAATTCATAACAGATGCAAATTAAAATTCAAAATAAAATCAAAATAATAAAATGGAACATATAGGAACCCACACCCAGTTGAGAGACTCTCATCATAATAATATCTGCGCTCAAATTTTTTCAGGAAATAGTATTAAAAACAAAATAAGATTCGTGTTCGGGAGGTCAACAGAAGGGAGTTCAGCAAAAATTATCAAGATCTGATGGTGGGACTTTTTTCTATATAATTGTTATGTATTACTATCTGCTACGTTGAATTTAAACAAAAAAAATACCAATCACTACTCGTCCAAAGACTTTGCTTCCTGTGCTTGCTTGTCCTGCCACGCATGCACGAAATATAGCTGCAAAATGCAAGGAATTTACAGTCAATCAAAATAGCAATTAATGGAGGACATAGGCTCCTAACCGATCGAACTACAGCAGTGCGAGATGTGCCTGGTATGTGCTGATTTACTTTGGGTTATGTATCGATAGTGTTTAATACCGCCAAGTATGTGTCTGCAATTTACTCCTGTCATTCTTTTCTCGACATATGATTACCTAAATTTATAAGATTTATAATATCTTACACTAATTTTTATCATGTTCTTATTTTTTTATTGAGGGCATTAATTGACTAATATTGTTACTTATCGAATACGTAAAAATTTTAAAAAATACTAAAAAACTACTTCATTTTGAGTATATTTATTATTTTTTACAAAATATGACACAGATAAATGTAAGTATCCACCAAAATTGCTAAACAAATAAGATTTTTTATCATCCCATTTGACATGCTGGTATTGGCCACAAAGTGATGTAAATCATTATTGAAATTAATCTGAAACGAATAAATGTCCTGCGGGTTTTGATAAAGTTTTAAGGTAATAGGGTTGACCTTAAATTCTGCTTATGTGCCTTGAAAAATTTCATTTTTTGCACTTATATATCTACAGAATCATATAAAAATAGCCAAAATGTTGTTCACTACTTTCATCCCCACTGGCACCGCTGTAATCGTACTATACTCGGACCACTTCTATTCGAGGCAGAAATATCCAACCTAAACAGTGACACCAAAATCACTCCAATCGGATCACAGGTGTGAATTAGTAGTATGAAATTTAGTTGTCACCATGCGCTCTCAATATTATTAAAAATATATATTTTTTTTTTCAAAAACTTGAAAGCTTATATCTCGGAAACGATATATTTTCTTACCAAGCAGCAAAAACATTTTCAATGATTTTTATCTATAGTACGACCTTTCAAAATTTATTCAATTCTTCATAGGGCACTAAATATACAGGATGATTCACTTTTTATGATTAGGACTTTAACCATCGTAAGACCTCGTCAAAATAATGTTTATATTGTATGAAGTGTACGAATGAAATACTCTATCAATTTTACAAATTATTGGGAAAATAGATCAATCATAGGCGTCCGTCCGTAATCAGAGCCCCTATTTTTAATATAATTTCTACGCCACTGGAAATTTTTCAAAATGAATTTATATTTTTTTCACATTGCGGTTTATTCTACAGCAAAAAGGTCTCTTACTATTTTTAAATGAAATGCTCGGTCTTTGAAAAGAATGGCTATCATATGGACGCCTATGATTGATCTATTTGCACAATAGTTTATAAAATCGATAGAGCTTCTCATTCGTATACTTCATACTAAATATAAAACAATGGATTTCATAGTTTAATAAATATTAAATAAAAAGCAAAAAAAATGTTTTTTCAAGAGCTTATTTCTCTGAAAGGAAGCCTGTATACTTCAAAATGACATTATTTTGATGAGACCTATCGATGGTTAAAGTCCTAATCATAAAAAGTGAATCACCCTGTAAAAATATAATTTGCCAATTAGTGAATCAGCTACTAAGATATACTGAAATTATAAATTCACTTCCCTTAAAAATGAAAAAAGAAGTGTGATTGATACCTACATTTTTTAATTTTCATTAAAATATAATCAAAATCAATTATTTTAACACAAAAGTCAATGAGGTACACTTAGTTAAGCCTTTTTTGCTTCAATGGGACTTGCTAACATCAACGAATTCCAATTAAGCCGTATTAATTTGAAATCGGTTTATTTTTACTCCATCTCTCATGAATGCATTTCCAGATAACGCCAGAAGTCCGTGTCTTTAAAACGAGGATGAAGAAAATAAGTGTTCGTGGCAAGGATTCGCCTCCCCCTAATAAGAGAAAAGATTATGGAAATGTAATAAAACTTTTCGAAGCAAATAAAAATTAATTTTCCTCAGTCTCTGTAATATTATGGAAATGTAGAAACTAGGATGCACATTTATTTTGTTCTTTTTTGTTTTCAAAGCTCGAACTATTATAATTACATAAAAATAACGTTGAGACAAAAGTGCAGAGAGCAACAAAAAGTTGATTCATTGTAGGTCAAATCCTAGTGACTAACAAAAGGTGATTAAATCGAATTGTGAGGACCCACCTCCATTAAGAGATATACAAAAATATCTACACCTTTGTGTTTAAATTTTTTCTTAAAACAAATATAAATTGATGGTGAAAATGTAATGAACAACTCTGCATACATTTATTTGTCTAAGAACTATACATATAACTAAATATAAAATCAGTACCTGTATATATATTTAAACTAGTAGGTATATACCTACTTAAATCAAATATTAATTTGTAACAAAACCTATTATTTTACAAACTGCTAATTTAAAAAGTTAGGAGGCGATCATATAATATGTAAATCTAGTAATGCTCCTTGACTAAAACTTCTTTACGAAAATAATGGCAGCTTGAAGATGAAATATTGAGAAACTATATGATTTTTCTAAAAATACATTTACTGCGTTTTATATAATATTCTACTTATAATTAGTGTCAATGAATTCAACATAAATGTGGAAGATTTTACAGTAACTTATAAATCAAATAATAAAATATATAAGTGATTAATACTTCTTATATACAGGGTGAGTCAGAAAGAATGGGTCAACATGCCTTATACGAATGTAGCTTTAAGAAATACAGGTTGTTCAAGGTTTAAATTTTATTATGAAATTTCTCAATAACTGAGAAAGTTTTGATAGCATGACTTTGAATATTAGTAGTGTTGGATTCTTTGAGGTGATAATTACGAATTTGAAGCTTATTTTGACGTTGCTCCTAGAGGGCGATAGTTTTACGGTATTATTTATGTAAATCCAAACATATTTTTTTATCTGTTGAGCTATGCCTTAAAAAGTTAAAAATCCAAAAGAACGTTCAATTCCACATAAAAATTGTACTCTTGTAAACTTTATCGGTTTCTCAGTTATTTGCATTTAAAATTTCAATCTATTTTGTAGTAATTTTTTATTCTCAAATGATGAAAATAGCAATAACAATTATTGATAATAGTAATAATAACAATCCTTAAATCAAATGCTGAAAGTGTCCACCATCTACCTCAATATATTTTACTATACGATCTCTTAAATTCACTTTACTTTATTCATATCACTTTACATTCATTCAATATATGAAGATACTACACGTGAAATGGTGACCATTGGCGCAAACATGCCTTATTCGAAAGTTGATAGTTTCGGAGTTAAAATTTTAAATCGTTTTTTTGCGATTATTCTGAAAATATGTAGGTTAGGAACTTGAAAATTTGTGAAACTATATTTTTTTAGGCGACGAATAAGATGCGTGTTGTAGTTTCAACATTGCTCGTAGAGGGCGCCACTTTTATCGAATATTTAGTTAATAACTTTTTACCCTGTATGTCTAACATAAAACTTGATACAAAACCTGAAAGAGCAATCATTTTTTCATTAACTGTGTATTCTTGTTTCATTTCGGTATCTCGATCCGTTTTCGAGAAAAATCGATTTAACGAACACTATCTTTTGATAATACGAGAAATTAAAAGCGAAAGAAACCAAGTGTTTCTTCGTGTTATTACAACAATTAACAATAAAACAAATGGAATTCGTAATAATGATTTAAAGTCAGTGTTCGAAGAATCCACCGTTGACATTTACACACTTTACACAACGTTTTCTGAGAGATCATCGGGAACGAGAAACAACATATTGGGATTGCGTTTGACTTCGTCAAGAGACATGTGGTTCATGCACGACGGAGCTCCACCGCATTTTTCTTGGCCAGTGCGTGCATATTTAGATGCAGTTTTTCCAAATCGCTGGATTGGCCATGTAATCATTTTTGCTGGGCCATCCAGAAGACCGGACTTCAATTCTCTTGATTTTTATATTTGGTCTCGAATGAAAGATGTAGTTTACAAAGAATCTATTGACTCGTGTGAAGAGTTGTGGCAAAGAATACAAATAGCTGCCAACGAAGTCAGACGCAATCCCAATATGTTGTTTCAAACTCGAAGATCTCTCAGAAAACGTGTAAAGTGTATCAGTGTCAACGGTGAATTCTTCGAACAATTACTTTAAATCATAATTACGTATTTTATTTGTTTTATTGTTAATTGTTGTAATAACACGAAGAAACACTTGGTTTATTTCGCTTTTAATTTCTCGTATTATCAAAATATAGTGTTCGTTAAATCGATTTTTCTCGAAAACGGATCGAGATACCGAAATGAAACAAGAGTACATAATTAATGGAAAAATGATAGCTCTTTCAGATTTTGAATCACGTTTCATGTTAGACACACAGGGTAAAAAGTTATTAACTAAATTTTATGTAAAATTGGTCGTAAGTGGCGCCCTCTATGAGAAATGCTGAAATCACAACATGCATCTTATTCGTCGCCTAAAAAAATATAGTTTCACAAATTTTCAAGTTCTTTACCTACATATTTTCAGAATAATCGCAAAAAAACGATTTAGAATTTCAACTTTTAACACCCTGTAATTCCGAAACTATTAACTTTCGGGTAAAGCATGTTTGCGCCAATCGTCACCATTTCACGTGTAGTATCTTCAGCTTTCGACTTTCCCATTGTTAATGAATCACCCTGTATATGTTTTTATCATATATTTAAATTTCTTTTTGTTATTAATTAAACTTCTAATGGATTGCGGAAACATGTTGTAAAATTTAGGAGCATAGTCTCTTAAATGTCTCTGAATATAAACAAAATGTCCCTATTATTTTTAAATGCATTCGCGGCTACTTGTATTTTCTGTCGGAATTCTTCAACAGAATTAATTTCTTCACGATACACCACAACCTCCAAGTTTGATAATACTGAAAAATCCAGAGGGTTTAAGTCTGGAGTTCTCGGTGGTCAACTAAATTCAGTCCCACGGCCAATCCAACGATGAGGAAAATCTTCATTTCAATATTGGCGTGGCGCACCATCGTGCATAAACAACATACTCTCTCTTAAAGCATTTTTGTAATTGCAGAAAATAAATTTCGCAACGAAGAGAAAAAGTGCTGGGTTTTTTCTACAAGTATGATGAATGTTCAATAATTGCACGCTGTCGCTGGTAAAAAAGGAAACCTGAAATTTTCAAGGCAATCAATAACTGTTGAAATTCAATCTGATTAAGTTAACGGTCCTCACCCTTTCAGCCGTTATTTCCATTTATTCCATTACATTAATTTAATATTTTTGCAATGTAAAATGTAACGTATTCTGATAAAAACTGTGGCAAATTACAGGTTTGCAATGGTTTTTATGCACAAAAAAGTAAATAGAAAGAACATGCAGTGGTTAAATCACGCGTTTGACTGGACAATTTTGAGTTTTTGTATATTCTATTGCGTATTGTTACTTTCAAATTTTATTGCTTCTAAATCTTTCACGAAATAATCACGTGAATTAAGCGATTACGTCCTGTTTTCAGTCCATTTTACAGTTCACAGATTCCTTATTTAAACAACATATTTGTTCTACTTTCAAAAGTTCCTGACATTTCTCTTTAACAAACAAGCTACAGAGAACACTCGTACCTACTTTTATAAAAAGCAAATAACACATTTCCTCGAAAACAATAGCATATTTTACAATTCACTTTAATTAAAATTGTATATTATAAACATGATGCTTTTGTTCCAGTTCCGAACTTTAATTATAAAAAATACATAACTTTACGTTTAAAACGTTAAAATTAAACAATTTTCGCAGATATAAAATTTTCATTTCAGTAACTCCGCAATTATATAGGGTGTCTAGTTTTATCCGAAACATCTCAGTTCAGTTTAAATAATAAAAATAATAATAAGAAAATAAGATTTCTACCCACATTCTAATCGCAAGTCGGAAGTTTGTGCGGGAGTGGGGGCGGCATATATTATTTAGTAGGCCGCATGTGTGTAGTACGATTTTCCTTAAATTACAAAATTTTTCGAAGGTATAGCAAAAATGGCCATAAACGTCTACATCATCCCTTTTAATGACGCATATCTCCCTTATTATTAATTTTCAGAAAAAGGGTTTTACAATGAAAGTATTGTTCCTAATTTCGTTTAATTTAAAAAAGTAGTGAAAGCAATTTTCAATAAAAAAAACGCAAAATGTAATTTTTACAACCTTGAAAAATAATTGCATGAAAAATATATTTCAATCAATTTGAAACGTTGTAAACTAAATCTAAATATGTTTGCACACTAATAAACACTTTTCTAATTGTGTTACCTGGTATTTCTTTATTTCATTCCTACCAATTTCTTTCAATAAGTAAAAGTAATAGATTGTAACTTGTAAGTAACAGAGTATTCGCAGTCGTTATTCCGTGAAATTTTATACAAAAAAATTGCAAAATATTGCCATTCCTTCTAGTTATAACGAAGGTAGCTGTCAATTTTGACTTGAATTCCGACATTATGTATTTTTATATTCATAACGAACACATAATCTTAATAATAAAAAAACATTTAGCTTAGTTTATAAGTAAATTAATTTCCCGAGATATTTAATATTTAGTCAAATATCAGCTGAGTTGGTAAACTTAACAACTGTTATACACACCTCGTATTATAATTTGTAGCATAGTAATTTTATTCAATAAATTGTTCTTAGAATCTATTAATGAATATTTGTATTCAGAGAACAAAGTATTGAATACGAGTGTAATTATTATTTTAAGTGTCAAACACTCCCGTTCGTGATTACTCGTATATTATTCATAAATACAAAACTCATAAATACTTTGAATGAATATTTGTACAGATGAGGTCAAAGGTAGTACTTCATATACATTTTTTTCCTATCGGGCTTCGTTGTGGAGTTATTCGCCTTCAAAGAAAGAAATTTGAAAAACAAATTCCAGTTATAACTTAAATATTTGTCATAAATCATTTTCACACCACCACCACCACTTGATGATTCAATATCATGGAGGATTTTAGCTATGAAGAACTTGCAGCTTCTGAAGCTGTTCGGATTTACGCTAATCGCTTTCCAAATAGAATTTGCATATTTGAAGTGACGAAAATTCCCATGCTATTATTCAGACAAAACACCAACAAAAATGTATCATCAATGTATGGATGGGAATAATTGGAAACTACTTAGTGGGACCACATATCATTGATGACACTTTAAATGGGGATAAATACCTATATTTACTGCAAGAACACCTTAACATGTTATTGGAAGACGTCCCTTTAAATATTTGAAATAGCATGCGGCTTATGCCTGATGGTGTGCGCCACTTCATTTTAGCAGGACAGTAAGAACTTATTTAAATACTACATTTCCCGATCGATGGATTGGTCCAGGTAGTCCTTTTCCGTGTCCGCCTCGTTCTCCCGATCTTAATTCGATTTCGATTTTTTTCTCTGGGGCCATCTTAAAAGTTTTGTTTATCAAACTCCTATAAATAGTAGGGAAGAATTATTAAATGGCATAATTACATACGCCGAAGTTCAAGGTGCATATATTGAACATCTTACTTAACAGTTCCATTTTTTTTTAATTCTATACAAACCAAGATTTTTACAAAAATGTTAGTATCCATTTTTGATATGATAAATGTATGTTGTTAATAAAATTCGATAAATAAAAATCGAACTATGAAAGAAAAATGTCAAATTTGGTAGCGCTGTAAAAGATGTATAAATTTAAATAGATAATTTCGTCTGCTTCTGTATAATCCTAGGCATATCAGTTTAACCTTGGAAATGAACATTACCATGAGTTACTTTAATTGCCTAAATTTCATTATTGTCATGGTAACGACTTAGAAGTTATAATTGTAATTTGTATTTCAAACTTCTTTTTTTGAAGGCGAATAACTCCACACGAAGACCGATAGGAATAAATTATATTATGAAGTACTACATCTATTTTGACCTCCCCTGTATAACCCTTCATTTTTGACGTGACCTTTCAAGACACCCTGTATTTATCATTATATTAGTCGAATACCCTTCTCTGGTATATAGTAGAGTTCTTATAATGAAATTGGAGTATTTGGCTACTGCCACAACTTTTCATAGAAATACGAGAAACAGTAATACAAAGACAAAAAATATATTCGTGTCAAATTACATTTTTCGCAGAAATCATCTTTTTAACTAAAAGTGAAATTAAACGCTACAATTAAAGTTACAGAGAAAAATGTAGCTGCTTATATAAAAATTAAAAATTACCGGCGCATTCGCCAGAACATTAAATTCGTTACAATTTACACTAATTAGGTTATATTTTATTGTAACTACAAAACACACTATTTTATTTGTAGCAGACATATTTATTTGACAGAAATACTTGTTCGTATTGTAGTTTTGACTACATTTTTTTTATTCTGTTCCGATAAATTTCTAATAGATATCAAGTAACTTCTTATCTTCTAATTTCTGACTGGCAGTCACCAACCGAATTCGAAAGATTCAGTCATTGAAAGATATATAGGTATTTATTTATTTATTTACGCAGATTATGATTCAGGTAACTTAAAATGAAGCAATATCCATTGTTCATGTAAAAAAAGATAAATATATAAACATATATATTAAAGAACACTACATATAAAGTAATATGTTAGAAAACACAAAAACACTTATTACAAAGAAAAAATACAAAGAGACAAATTATGCGTTTATAATAGATATTCGGTTGTCGGTTTAGATTTTTCCACGTGTACATCAATGAAAATGGCCCCTTAACTTTGTGGAGAAAAAAGTATTCACCAGCAATTTTAATGGTATACAGGGTGGGCCACCAGTAACGCCTCGGTCGCTAGTGACCAAACGGCAAATGTTATAGAAACCTGTTTAGGTGGGTACGTATAGGTTGATTACGGCTACATTTTAAAAATATTTTGAAATATACAGGGTGTCCAGGAAAAGCGTACCATATCAAAGTTATGTTTTTTTAAATGGAACACCCTGTATTTTACTGCATTTTTGAAAGCACCGTAAAAAAATAGGTGAACTTTATTAAAGGTTCTGCATACCTAGGACTTACAGTTTGTGAGATATTTCAATTTTAGTGAAAATGCAGGCATAGCGTAGAAATTTAATATTAGCAATAAAAAAATAATTTTAAGGAAGCAGCTTTGGAGGGTCTATTTTAGATCCTTGAAGTTATAAATTGTTATATTTGTCGTCACTTAGTATTATACAGGGTGTTCAAAAAACTGCTGAATACTTCTCTCAACTTTAAACAGCAATAACTTGGTTATTTTAAATGGAACACCCAGTATATTTTTACTTAGGGAGTTGTGAAATTTAAAACTCTTTCAAACTGTGTATAGGTTCCCTATACCTATCTCTAACGGTATTGGAGATATTTGTGCCGTTTCGTTTTTTATAGATTTTTTTTGTAAGATGTATCCACGTGTCTTTATCGAGGTCATTACTGAATTGGTTTGGGTTCTTGATGACGTCGCTTTAAATATATTGAGAAAAATGAGGATGCAATTAGATGGCGCGCCTGCAAATTTTTTCATATTCAGTGAGAAATTATTTAAATCGAAAATTTAGTAATAAATGGATAAGTAGGAATGGTGCATGTCAGTGGCCACGTAGGTGTCCAGACCTCACCGTAATGGACTTCTTTGTTGCGAGCTATATAAAAAATCTTGTATACAATGTTCCACCTATTACTTGCGATGATATTGGAGGGAAGGATTAGAGATGCATTTGCGTGAGAATATCATTTGAAGATAGAATAAGATGCTGTATTCAGGAGAATGGTTATCAATTCGAACATCAATTAAAATTTTTCTTTGTTTTTTCTAAAAGTAAAAGTTCCTTTTATCATTATCATGAAAATATTCAAAAAAGTTTTCTAATAAAAAATATTATTTTATAAGCAGAATAATTATAAAAAGTTATTAATTTTGTATAAATATGTTTGTAGTAAGTAACTGAATTATTTATGAACATGAAAAATATTTATTAAAGAAAATTTTACTTTTAGAAGAAACAAAGAAAAATTTTAATAGATGTTCGAATTGATAACCATTCTCTTGAATACAGCATCTTATTCTATCTTCAAATGATATTCTCACATTCCTTAGAATATTTGGGGTGATTGTGGCAAATGCATATCTAATCCTTTCCTTCATATCATCGCAAGTAGTAGGTGGAACACTGTGTACAAGATATATTTTTATACAGCCCGAAACAAAGAAGTCCATTACGAGAGGTTTGGACACCTGTGGTAGCCACTGACATGGACCATTCTTACCTACTCATTTATTACTTAATTATCGATTTATATAATTTCTCACTGAATATGAAAAATGTGCAGGTGCGCCATCTAATTGCATTCACATTTTTCTCCTTATATTTAAAGAGACGTCATCAAGAAGAACCCAAACCAATTCAGTAAAGACCTCGATAAAGACACGTGGATACATCTTACAAAAAAAATCGATAAAAAACGAAACGGCACAAATATCTCCAATACCGTTAGAGATAGGTATAGGGAACCTATACACAGTTTGAAAGAGTTTTAAATTTCCCAACTCCCAAAGTAAAAATATACTGGGTGTTCCATTTAAAATAACCAAGTTATTGCTGTTTAAAGTTGAGAGAAGTATTCAGCAGTTTTTTGAACACCCTGTATAATACTAAGTGACGACAAATATAACAATTTATAACTTCAAGGATCTAAAATAGACCCTCCAAAGCTGCTTCCTTAAAATTATTTTTTTATTGCTAATATTAAATTTCTACGCTATGCCTGCATTTTCACTAAAATTGAAATATCTCACAAACTGTAAGTCCTAGGTATGCAGAACCTTTAATAAAGTTCACCTATTTTTTTACGGTGCTTTCAAAAATGCAGTAAAATACAGGGTGTTCCATTTAAAAAAACATAACTTTGATATGGTACGCTTTTCCTGGACACCCTGTATATCTCAAAATATTTTTAAAATGTAGCCGTAATCAACCTACACATACCCACCTAAACAGGTTTCTGTAACATTTGCCGTTTGGTCACTAGCGACCGAGGCGTTACTGGTGGCCCACCCTGTATATTACGATCAACAAGAAACTGTCGATAAAGGTACGCGAACCGAAAATAGGCGGGATAAAAAAGGGAATTCTGATGAGCCTCATTTGCATGATAAAGTACAGAGTCGGCGGGAGCTCATGAAAAGTTCAATTAAGGTAAATTTGGAAAGTGTATGCACTTTATTCCCCCTGCTTTTACTTGCAGTAAGTAAATTTACTCTCAAAGCAGTATGTTGGTAAAACTAATAAAGTAGAAAAATGTCACGATACTGAAATTCACTGAGAAAAAGGCATACAGGAACAGATTTCGTGCATATATTTAGTTTATGATTATTATATGTTGAAGGAAAATTTACCAATATTCTTATTTTTACATAAAAATTATTGTGTCATTGATTAGTAGTTATACCAAATATATAACCCAAGATGATAATTTCATATTTCATTTGCAAAGTTGCTAAGGAAAGACATCACATTAGTCTCTCCAAATCAATCTAAGTAGGATTTATTAGAAGAAGAAAATTATAGAGATTGGGACCACGAATTTGATCTTTGAAATACACAGTTACAGCTATTATGAGAAGCACTTGGAATCAACAATTAAATTGAGACTGAAAGAGGACAGACTCCCCACCCATGTTGGTTAGACGGACTCCAAGGCAGATATGCAGATTAATACCAAAAACGATGTATTAGTAGACATTTATTACGGAGATGAGATGATGATAATATAATCTAGGAAGATTTAAAGATCTGTTTATTTTGTAGTAACAGAAGCAATGAAAACCACGGTTGAACAATTTCCGGGCTACTTGGTTCTTCAGAAGAAATTATAAAACTGATGATTGCCTTAACTGGTGTTTATATGCTGTGTGCACTGGCCCAAGCAGTAGTCACTGGCCTGTGCCTTTCTGGCCTTTGAAGATATATCATTCCCAAATTTCAAGAGTGCTCCTCATATCCACTGAGATTATCTCGATTCTTCTAGATTTCTATATCCTGCTACTCTTCTTGGGAAGTTTTATCTTCCTCGAGATGTTGCAGAAGGCAATAATATTGTGTTAAAAACAGCTACTTTATACATACGTCCTTGTGTACGTGTACGTTGTTGTCATATTGCCTCTATTTCCTTGTCCTTAGATTTCCTTCAGATAGCTCGTCCAACATTTCGAGTCTAGTATCAATTTTCTAATAAGCACATTGTAGGTTCTATAGGTTCTCTTCTAAGTGTTCCGGCTAACAGATAATCCACGTTCGACGTATCTACTAATATGTTGTTTCAAGTTCAATTATTTACCCCTGGGACATGACATCTAGGAACTATCTTTGGTGTACGTTCCCTGATCCAGTTTACAGTTCCTAGGTAACTCTGACTGTTTTTAATTTATGGTTTTCAGAATCTTTGTAGGTCTACTAAATTCAACACCTGAATCAATACGTTGGTTTTAGTGTTGTTGAGGCTAGGGCTTTTTTTTGAAGACTTCTATACAGATATTTACCAAAGCTGGAGACAATGGTAGATTCCTTCAGCTTGTTCATAAAACAGAACCCTAAAGAAGAAGAAGGTTCAAAACTTCTTTGACGATACGTACTAGACAAGGGATGAGCTGATCCAGCATTCACTATTGACAGAAGTGGGGCAATAAAGTTGGAATGTTATTGTATCAGTTTAAATAATGACCTATGTAGCTCCTTCTTAACTTTCTTGACTACATTTACTTTGTCGACCAGAAGTATGGTAATTTCTCCGTTTTCCTTCAGTTCTTTCCTCTTCTCTAGGTCAATACGATTGAGGAGATTTACCAGTACTACCTTATCCCTTACCCCTTTCCAAAATTCTTAAGGATGACGTCGATACTAGGTTTCCGGGCGCTGATGATTATTTATTTTGGTATTGTCTTAGGTGCTATAGCAAAATTTAGACCTTTGGCAAGAGATTTTTACTGTCATCATCTAGTTGCTCATACACCAGGTTAATGACGACCCAAGACTTGTCTGATGGCCAACGCATGAGCAGGAAATGGTGCAATACTGCATTAAGCAAGGAAATATAACAATATAAAACTACGACTTCCAGGAATAGGCAATGGAAATCCTAGCGGACCATAATAAATTAACTCTGTTATGAATACCGATACACTCAGATGTTAAGAACAACAAAAAAGTTGATGAATGTATGAGCATTAGATTACAGAAGGCAGGTTCTTTATGAGCAATTAGGTGGATTCAGGATAGGCACTCAACCCATGACGAGACCACACAAGCCAAAAGGCTAACATATAAGGCATATATTATAATGAGTAATGACAATTCTTAGAACACAATTCAGTGGTAAATTCCTGCGAAGAGAAATAATTTTTCACATTTTTAACTATTTGAATAACGTTGTTGTTTAACTTTGATAACAAAGAGATGATTTAAGACAAATTTATGAAAATAGTTTCTCAAATATGAAAATCTATTGTATAGCTAAAATCTCATTCTACATCATTTTCAGCTTGCATTTTAGACGAATAGGTTTTGAGTAAAGAAAATTAAAAAGAGTATTCGGATTATGCAGCCTTTTCATATTAACTAGCTGAAAAACAAAACTAGATTAATTGTATTCCTCTGAACCAAGTATAGATTGAACAGTACCCTGACTAGGTCAGTTTTAAAAATATTGCCGACGTCACGTACAATTAGTGTACGCGACCTAATGTGATCAACCAAATGCATCTGAAATCGATATTGCATTTATTTAACGTAAAACAGACAATAGTAAAAACGATTTCAGTGTAATGAAAAATAGGTCGATCTGTTTCATATTACTTTACATGTTTAAGTATTTTATCAAACATCAATATTTCATTATTTTAACCAGAGTAGGGCTTTTTTAAAATTATACGTTCTTGCGACTACATAATAACTATAGCAAATACACTATATTTATCTATATTTATGAATATTAATACTCAATAAGTATTCGATTACTTATTCCTTGGTTTTGATGTTAACTTAACATATAATTTAAAACATGTATTCTCTCGTCAAAAGAAATAAAGTAAGAGTAATATTTTTTCTTAAAATGGTTTCTAAGCTTTCCACGTGTCTTAAAGTAAGAAACATGGAACAGTTTTTAATCAACTTCAAACCCTTTAACCTAAAAAATCTCGAAAATAACGCGTTAAAAAATATTCTATTTTACAGCACTTTTAGCTGTCGAAATTTTCCATAAAATCATTTCAAACTGTTAAAAACTATTTTTTATATATATCGTTATTAGGGGTTGTTTTTAAGGGTTGAAATATTGTAATAAATTATTTATGATACCATAAACTATTAAAACGCTTTCAAACTATAATATATGCGCTATAAAAATATTCTAGGGTCAAAGAAACAATTAATTTTATATTTTTATCTATAAGGGTTGAAACTTCATAAAAATAACGTAAATTATAACCCACAATATAAAACAATATTTATTCTATATATTAAAATATGATTTTATATTTATTCAGTATTTTAGCATAAGAGGTGGTTTTCATCCCCTAAAAATCGGATCTATCCGAAAGTATACGGAAGTTTTACCCCATTTTTCGCTTCGTTTCCTGGACTAAAAACAAAAAAATCATTTCTGTGCAAGCAAAATGCCATTTGCAAATATCAAGGTAAAACATTGTGGTAAATAATTTTAACTTTAAGAAAATCATTCAAAATTTTTAGTATGGTATTGTGGGTTCAGAAAGTAATATAACAACTAAATCTTTTAGTTTACAAAAACTTTTGTGTACCCCATATTAAACTAATAGCTATAATAGAATATATATAAATTTTAATACTTTTTTAAGGGCGTCCATATTCAAACAACTTACCTTATAACCAGAGATATCTTTTTCGAACGTTTATATATTTATTTATATTATAAATTTAATAAAGATAGAACTTCCTGAAAATTTCAATCAATGGTATCCAATCACATTTCATAGCTACTCGTACTTTAGATTTATAATTTAAAATCATACAAGTAAAGACCTCTGAAATGCAATATACGAGTACATATGTATAATTTGAATTGATAATATTTTCAGAATTGACTTATTTATTGTGTTGCTGTTTTTATACCAGACGTATTCACCAAATTTTGAAACTATAGGAATTCTTTTAAGAACAGCAGAATGAAATTAAAATGTGATATTAAACATTTATTAATTTAAGGAGAATATTTTTCAAGATTATTGCATAGTTAAATCACATTTGTTGTTGACGAAAAAGGGTTACCAAAATTTTAATTGGTTATTAAATGGATTTCCTAAAATTTATATCCCACAACAAATAATTTTGACACATAATTCTAAAACCACTTAGAAGATTCCACATAATCAATGACCAATAGAAATTTCTAAATTGGTTATTCATGTATAATATAAATGTAATAATTTTTGTAAATTCTTGGTACTTTCCGACACTTGTTGTGTATTATTACACAGTGGCGGTCTTTCATCTTTATAAAAAAGGAGATTTTCCTTTGAAATTTTTATTTATTGGAGTTGCTTGTTCAATTTGATTTAATTTCTTACACAATATGTTGACACAAGGTTTTAAGAAACAAATAGTAATGTTATTAAATAGACTATTTTAGAAGCACCAGCAAGAAAGTAAACTGCCCAAAATTTATATTTTCAGAAAAAAATTAATAGAACTTTGTCCTTATGAAGAAGAAATTGTCATAATTAATCAGTTTATGAAAACAATGCCAATGGCATTATATGGCACATTCTGCTGTAAAGTTTCATTTCATTTCTTTCACCATTCTAGAGGAAAAAGATTTTCTCTCTTGAGTTTACTATAATTTTCTTTTATTATAAGTAGTATTCCGCGGATTCATCTGTTGCGTGTCGATCATGTTAAACAAAAGGTTGACAAAACAACCGAAACCAAGATACAGCTGCTGAAATGTGACTAATATGTTCATATTTGAACCCCATGTTCATTTCCAATTCCGTATTCATTTTCCGTAAGTTTTTATAAAGCAAAAGTATGATCAACAACAAACTATATAGTAACATAAATAATCTATAAAAACTCTTTCTTATTGTACTTTTTTAATCCAAAACAAATGTGTATATGTGAAAAGAAGACATTATTTTCAATATAAAGGAAAATACGTGTGTAGAAACAAAAAGTTAAATGCGAACTTCCCACAAGGGTAGGTATTTTACACGGTTTAGAAAGAATAAAATATTCATGAATTCTGCAAATAAAATGTATAAATTCACTTTAGAGTACTAATATCCTAATTTTTTTAATATATTTTGCCACTATGTATAAGTTATCACAGTTTAAAAAAAAAACAAGTAGTAATCTTGTCAAAGCAACAATTCTTGAAGCAACAGAATAGAATAGATTTATGAATTTAAATTTCGTGTAAAATATTGATAGAAATTGACAATTACATGTGATATTCTCCTGTAAGGTGTCGTCTCTTTCAACGTCACAGAAAAAAGAGATTTTCGCTTGACTTGATTAAATTTCTTACCTGCAGCGAGTTCAAAATTCGAATCACTATTTCAAGAAAGCCGCATACACGACGAAGATTTCGAATGTACACAGACAATCGTTTGTGACCTGAAACTCACACGTATACTGTGTCGCAAGATGACCGAAACCGGATGTGACGCTGAAAATTGAAAAGAGTGTAATCGCACTAGCGTAACCAGCGAGAGCGGTCAAGTCGAGTTTACTACCTGTTGCGAGCGTCTCGACGGTTGACAACGCTGGGAACGGCGACGCTGTTGTGTATATCGTGAACTGTGCGAGTTGCGCGGTTATTCTGCTGCCCGGCCAGCCAGTTCCCTGGTCTCTACCTGACGCACGCTAACGCGCTTGCTCTTCTCTTCAATCCGTTTTACCTGCCTGGGCAGCCTCACCGATCTCTCCGAAAGTGAAGTAGGTTAGTGGAAATGTTAAAACACCACTAAAATAGGTCATCTTCCAGCACTGATGAAGATATAACAGAATAAACGGTCAAGCATTGAATGAATAACTTCGTTTTTGTCAACGAGATTCAAATGTTCTTCATGTGCAAAGTTTCTGAATCAATATATCGGTCAATCGCTACTTGTAGCTCCTAGTGGTAGTCATTTCTAAGAAAAGTCTATTTATTTTTCTAAAGTTACTAATTTGATTCATAAATATATATTGTTATGTAATTAATTTTTTTATATGTGTATTATGTGTATGTAGTCCGCAGAAAGCTCAGAATAACAACGGAACAATCACTTACCTTCAATGCTTATACAGGGTGTGGCGTCTATAATCTCTAAAATTAAACCGTAATAGAAAAGTCTTATACGAAAAAGTTCTATCTTAGAGGTTTTTTTTTGTAAATTAAAGTTCATTTATTCAAGGAAAATGAAAACCGACCTGTGTTATTTATTAAAAACTTTGGAAATGTTTTTATGCGACCCGAGATGCAACCTTATAATTTAAGTCGATATAATCTAATACTAGTAATACTAAAATAATGTTAGGTTACATTGTTAAAAAATTTCTGCAGTCATCAACTGATTTTGTCTTTGTATTGAATTTATTATTCACTTAATTATTAAATATTAAGCATCATCTATCGACTCACCAGTGTTAAAAAGTGAAGGATTCCAGACAAAAGTTATTATTCTGTAATTCCACGATTGTGACTGTAATTTTTATAAACAAGTAAAAAATAAGAATAGCGTGCCGATTACATTAAAAACGGGATTCTTATTTCTTACTTTGCTTAAATTTTTAGTTTTACAAACTAGTTTTACAATGAACCGAGAAAACAATGAATTTACTATTTCCAAACGTGTCGGTATGGTGTTAGTGTATGGTGCAGCCGGAGAAAATGCGCTCGCGGCGACTAGGTTGTACTGGGAACGATGGCCATAAACCCATAACCCCATGTGCAAATACAATCCTATAGTGCGTTCAGCGGCTGCGAGATACGGGAAGTGTTATTCCTCGAGAAGAAGGACGTGGTCAGCAAGTGAACAATGTTGCTGGTCTACAGCATGTAACTCATCGTAAAGCACACGGACAGGACCGTTCCAGAGAAAATATTTTGATCCATAATTGAACTTTAATTTACGAAAAAAAAAACGTAAAAATAGAACTATTTCGTATAAGACTTTTCTATTACATATATCGTTAGGTTCTTTTGTATATTCTTCTTCAATTTTGCGGAAGCACTACTGCATTTTATATCTATCACTGTTATCCTAATAAGTTTACCGATTTAATAAATCAATTTCTCAGAACATTTCAGTTATCAACAATATCACAATTAATTTTAAAAAAATGACTTAAATTTAATGAGATTTTCGTAACTTAATTTTGAAAAATTTATCTAGAATCGTTTCATTTCTGGAAATAAATACTACTTCTAACAATGATATTACTTGTAAGTTCTTCAAAAGAATTTGAAATTTCAAGGAGGAAATGTAGTATAAAGTACTAATAATATTTTACGAGTATTCTCATATAACCCAAAGTCGATCTGAGAAAGGAGCGATCTATTTAAGGACCTGCAAGGATGTAAAATGTTATGGGGATGGGCTACGTGTCGTATTAACTGCCAATGCCAGGTAGAGGACATATTGAATCTAGAGCACGATAATTCGAACAACTAGCGCAAATAGAAAATACTTTGAGTTTAGCGGACTAATGCTTAAAATAATTTTTGTAAATAGTGGAATTAAAATGCTAAGAAAACTTTATTGATGAATTTTTCATCAAGAATTAACAAAAAAAAAAACGCTTTATAAAAACATATGTTCGGAAAGAATTCATTTTCAAAAGTCTGAGAATTAAAATTTAATAAATAATACCTTCATTTCAAATCGCTAAAACAATTGAGAATAGTGATGGAGGTAAATAATGTGTTTCATAATCATGTGAACTATTTAAATTGTTGTTGTTAATTTGTAGCAACTAGAAAATAAAAAACTGGGAGCGACAGATCACTAAGTTCTATACCTAAGAACTAAGATTTTTTTTCTTGAAGACATATTTTCGTTCAGGAACATTATAATTCACTGAACAGTTTAAATATTCGTGTGGAGCAAAACTAAATATAAATTAATGACTTTTTGTTATGAAAAAGTTTTTCTGTGAAATGTCAATTTCCTTGTATTTGAAAAAAAAATACAGGGTGTGCAAACTTGTAATGAAGTTTAAGGTCACCATTTTCATACAAAAAGTATGTTGTAAAAAAGGAAACATTTTATTTTTTAACGTTGTCCTTGTTAATAAACTGTAGAAAACCAAAGTGGACGTTCCATCACACCTCCTGATAGCTCCGCCAGTTCCCAAGGTGAATCTTCGCTGTGGTTTCTTGTCTTTAGCCCCTTTTGATATCGACCTAGTGTTTTCTTGATCCGTCGTCCTATGTGCCTGGGTTTCTGAATTTATGTTCATCACATCGTCTGTTTTTGTAGATCGAATTTTATGGATTTGCTACTGTTATTCTTTTAAATAGATTCAAAACGTTGCTTTTTTAAGTCTTAAGCGGTAGTTTTCTGTGGTTTGTTTGCCAACAGCATCAGGCGCTCCAAGCATCGTTAAATTTGGGTCCGGACTCCGTGGTCAGCTCTGGGGGCGGCACTTGAAAGGTCGGTGAGCTTTTAGGTGATCTGTGGTAGTTTTTGGCGATTGTCAACAGCATCGACAACATAATTGGAAAGGTCAGTAAAAATCTTAATTCTCGATCGACACTGTCTAGTTAATAAATACAAATGGACAAAGATTCATTTTGTATATTGTGCCATTTAACATGTACAACAAAAATAAAATGTCCATTTCAAATGAATTGAATATTTAGAAAGTATGGTGTAATTCAAGGATACAATCCACGTGTCGGGCATCTATTGATTTTAAAAAGAGAATAAAAATTATTCCATCGCCGTTACTTTTGCGCGTATTCACGGTTTATAGCAGGAATTTAATTCCTGTTACCATAATTAATTACTTTTTGCAGAACAGCCTGAAATTAGGTACAAAGCAGGTGGATCACTTTCGATTGAACCTTTTTAATTCCAGTAATTCAAAGCACAAAAATAGCCGCACATATACTTTGGGAATTAGGCACGGAAAAATACACTTTATTTAATCTGTTTACCTTTAGATAATCCACTGATGAATTCAGCGCACCTAAACCATGGAGGTAAACATATCAGTATTAAATCTACTCCACTTGAGCCGTACAGGCCAAGTTTATCTTTAATTTCATGTCAACCTAAATTGGATTATTGTCGACATTGCAATAACAGCTCAGTTAAATGTTAAGCCCAAGTTAATCCGTGTCTGTTTGAATTTTTAATAGGAAAAAAAAAACGATGTTGCTTGCCTAGACACCGTTTCGGTATTTCATTTAAATACATTTCAGTCGGTAAACGCAAAATTAGTTATATATATTTTGTTATGATATTAATATATTGTATATAATGTTAAATTTTGTGTTTTTGTGATTTTTATAATACATTTAATATATTTTAATTTTAATTTAATTTTAGTCAAATTTTGTGTATTGAGTATTGTTTTTATTTATATTGAGATTAACTGTAAATTGTTGAATACAAACCTTACTTTTATTCACCTCGTACATTAATTTTTTTTATCACTTGCTAGCTGTCACTCAGATATTTGTTTTACTTTGAATCTCAGGAGTCGGTTCTGTTTCATTCATTCATAAACTCGCTCAATGCAGCACGCCAGAAAATAGAGTTTTTACAATTTTATACAATATTTATTTAAATTAGTTAAGGACATTATAAGAAAACAAAATTTTCAACTGGTTGGTTTTAAATCAGAAATGGCTTCGTATAAATGAAATTTTTTTAAGTTGAATAATCATAAAGAATATTTTGGGTTTTCTGTATCTTTCCTTATCCTACAACAATTTTTACAATACAAGGACTGGGTATTTTATTAAACAAATTTAATTCACATGATTTGAAGATTAGATTAAGATGGCCGTCCCTTTTAAACACTTGTTGTGAGTTCATTCAATATTAGAGTTTTTAAAGCTAGTTTTTGGATTGCTAATATGTAAATTTGTGCAGGTAAGTCCTGTTATATTAAATTTTCCATTTCTAAGGTATACTGTATTAATACTTTATTATTTGTAAGCTATAGCCATGAATTAATACTTTAGTGTACTTTATTTTTCTAATTTTTAGGTACCTGTTGGTTACTGGGTGCTTCTCTCCTTGTTGAAAACGCTGACGATGTCTGTTTTACCATTTATGGGCCACTGGAATATCTCTCCGGATACTGCCTGATATTTGTTGCAAATTTTTCTTCACTGTCGACTTTCTTTATGTGGATTTTGAAAACAAACGATTTTCGATGTTACTAGTAAGTTTTAATTTACTTCTTGACTGTTTTTTCTTGAATTATTTAATTTTTGTTGGAGCTACATATAAATTTATTACTTATTATTAAATATTCCTTATCTTCTGTTCTTTTTTCCTAGGTCATTTTCTGGTACTTGTAAAGCCAACTTTAGTTTTGACATTTGATAAAATTTATTATTTAATTTGACATTTGATAATAAATTTTTATATATGACTTCAGTTCATTTAAGATATCTTCTCTACAGTTACTCGTCTACCCAAATTATGCATATCAAATTCATCTATAAATATTGGGCTGTCTTTTGATATATATGTCACTCTGGTTTTATATTATGTTTTCTCATAGTATTTCTTGTGAACAAGTGTCGCTGTCATGCATTCTTTTAAAAATTTATTTTATATTTGTGATTTAAATTTAAAATTATCAATTTAATACTGTGATATCCTTTATAATTACTTCTTTTGTATAATATTTTGTTGGCCAAATGAACATGTAATAGAAATTTTGATGAAGCTCATTAAATTTTATAGCTAGGCGTTTTTATACATGTTCAACTGATTTCGGAAAAACTATGAGAGTGAAATTTATTATTATTTTTTCGATGGATCCCATTTTATTCAAGAATTATGCACACCAAATATAGTTTCAGTATTTTCATTTATTCAAATGATATTTAAGGGCATTTTTGTATGAAAATATTTTATCTCAAAAACATCTATATATTTTTTAGAAAACAATTTATTTTTGTTATAAAGGGATGCCTTTTTGTGATTATGTGAAATACTTAAAAAAAAATAAATCCGACGTCATTCATATTATTTTTTATTATAAATGAGTTTCTTCAGCATCGCATATAAACTTTTCTTTACAAGATGGTAGTAGCTAATTAGCAGAATGCAATCTAATGCAACGAGAAATTCAATTTTCTTCTGCACGTTCAACAATTAATAATGTTCTAAATAACTCTGCAAAAGCTTCGCCACGATTGAGACTGCTTGAGAGTGAGACCTCTCTACTGATCTTATAGCGTAGCTGTCGTTACTTGTGCATCTAAGCATGCGCAGTATAGTGGTGGGAATGGGATGGGAGGTCTCGCCTGCGTTACTGTTGACGTCAACATCACTGCGCGCGCCTCTAGACCCATGAAGTGGGGTAGAAGGCGTACGCATCTAGGCTTACGCAGTATAGTACTGGGAGCTGCCGCTTGCGTCAGCGATGACGTCAGCAACGCCGCATGCACTTCTAGTTCTGACAGCTAATTCGATGTCTTCGAAATTTATCCAACGCATGTTCGACTGGTTGAACTTAAAGGGCCTTTCATGTTAATTCCAATTTCCAAGAAACATTTTAAAATTAATTAGTCAATACTAATGCTATATTTCTTTATGAATGTGCAATATTGCAATATTGTACATTTCATTTGTTAATCTGTAAATGTCTTCATGCCATATCTGGTACCTAGTAATAAAATTAATTTTATAATAATAAAAACAGAAAATAGTAACCTGTTTACATGTAATTGTCGGAAGCCTTTAAGATATTTATGTCGAGGTTGATTAGGCACAAATCTCAATTATTCATATTCAAGAGGTTCTGCCGTCTTTCATCGAATATAATATTTATCAGTGTCTGTCTGCGTTTTATACGCAATGTATTCTTAAATAAATTAAGCAGAAGATAAAGGTGTACCGGGAAGCGTTATTATTTAGAACCGAAAGTAAAGTTTTGCTAAAGTCGGTTGCTTATGAAAATATGACGGAAAGATCTGAAGATATATACCTATAGAGTGGCGCACAAAATAAGTAAATAGCATTTAAACGTTTCTAGAGCGATATATTATTATAGTGACGTATCTTAACAGAAATGATTATCTACAAACTATTTAAAACATATTAAAGTTTGTGTGATGTTCGTATATGGATAGTGCGAAAATGAGCATTAAAGAAAGAAAGGCAGACAGAAAAATAAAGAAGAATTACTCCCTCAATGTATTTTACTGTTATTATGTACACACTCACAAAAGATGAGCAAAAGATTTGGTTATCTACGATCAGGAAGTTATGATTTGAAGGGTACAAAATCGTTATAAAAAATAAATTTTCTGTAAGAGATTTACGGCTTCATCTAACCTTCAATCTACTTGATTCGACTTGACTGGAAATAGTAGTTTGTGACAAATTATTGTAGTCGAATGTCAAATCGAAGTCTTATTTCAAATACCTGAAAAATGAAATAATTCCTAAGGCTATTTGACTTTTTCATCTTCAGGTAATATTATGAAGTACCCGTAGGACTCGCCCACAAAAGATATTGTTCGCAAAACTGCAATCCAAATTTTACTTTAATGCTGTTTTTATATAAAAATACAAACGGTTTACAATTAATGATAAGCTTATAAATATATAACTACTAATTCTTTAAGTCATCTGCCATCTTCGACACAATACAGTACATATCCAAAGTAAAAAACCTATTGCAGGGCCAAATGTATAGGAAGACCAAGAATAATACAATCATGAAAGTAGCCAGCCTTATTTGTGTCACATCACTGGTATGTGTTACACTCAATTAAAAATTAAGTAGGAAAAACATCATATCCAAGCCGTTGGAGATTTCACTGACATGATCAAGGGAATCTAATTAGATCCAGATACTATCTTACTGAATTTTGACGTGATGATGATGGCGTTGTTTACAAAAGTGTCGAGTAAAGATGCTTTGGAAGACAAAATACATAGGCTTGGTAAAAAATGTGTATAAACATGAATCTTCTCCTCTAAGGGCAAGTTTTATGGGTCCTATCTTTTATCCAGCTCTAGCAAATATCTACATTGAAACCTTAGAGAAGAAAGTCTTGGAGTGGGCATCATTAAAGCCAAAGTTCATATAGTCTCATGGATGGATATCTGCATGCTGATTCTTATCACCAGTCAGCCCAGAAATAAGGTATTGTTAACACATTAATGTATCGACCAAGTGCCATTTGTGACCCGAAAGATTTAGACGAGGAACTACAATATGATTCATTTAATAAAAATCCAGAAGAATTCAAATAGTTTCAATTTAGACGAAGGGTTAGGACTACCCGGAATTTGGAAACGACTCATCTATAAAAATTAAAGACCGGAACGACACCGGTCAATCACTGCAAGTCCAGCCAGTCAAAATCTAATGTCAAAATCTCTTCTGAGAAAGAGAGTTTTTTGAAATATCACCTACTTAACACAACAAAAATATTGGGCAGTTGCAGCAGAGATCAGTTTAGTAAAAACATATAAATCGTACTTATTATTTATCGAGACAACATCACATTGCTGTGGATTTGTTTCTATATAAATATGAGGAAATATGATGAATTATAATTGTAAATTAATATATTCAGAAGAAACCCGTTTAAACTTAGCCTCTATGAAAACGCGAAAATGCTATTATGCGGTTTACTGCAATTTGCAGATCTTAGATAATCCTTAATACATTCGTATTTATGTCAGTAAAAATAATAGCTTTGCACATCTAAAGTATTATTTCTTCCATTTCCTTATGCATCTAGGTAGTTATCTTAGGATTATTTATTCGAATTAATAATATAAATCCTCCTTAATACCCATTGCATGAAGCATATCTGAATCTATAATCTAAAGACTATATTTTCACTATTCCTTTGCGGAATGATGTAAAGTGAACATACTTATATACTGTGATATTCTGGTTTCTAATATTTTATTAATGACAGGTTACCAGAACGTAATTTGTGAAAAAATGTAAAAATCGAATACTAACCGAATTTTGTAATTCGAACATAACAAGAAACGGAAAGTATGGCTAAAACTACGGGATGGTACCTACACCGATTCCAAAAAAAAAAAAAGAAACCAGAAGTCTTTGAATCAAAACGACTTTCCCAGCTGTCTAATTTTAAAGGTAAAAAAAACTACTACTAACTATAAGACAGGTTTAAATGACCTAATATAAATGACAAGATATAACAAAAAAGTACCAAATTCGGGTAAGTACGAGATTTTTCAACTCGCAAAATGAGCTCTACTTTTTGATTTGGAATTTAATTTTGAGGAAAACATTCAAATTAAATCTAAAGAGGCAATCAATATATAGCTGCTGTTTTACTAACAAAATATATTCTATCATGCTCTATATTATGCATATGTAGATTGAAAAAAAGTGTCAATATTATCATCCTTGTTGTGAGAGGGAACATATGTCTGTGAACTCCCACTAATCAGTTATTGCAAATATATTACAAGAAAACAGAATTAGTAAAAAAATTGAGTCTCCCTTGGCTGGGTTGGATGAAACAAATCACTTAACTGGACTGTTATACGGCAAAGGCCCTCCACAAGACTTACTGTAGACATGTCGACAGTATTTTTGGAACATCTCTCGACAATTCTTCTGAAAGTCTTCAAAGGACCACCAAAGCTAAATTCTTTGATTTACAGAGACAATCATGTTTAGCTGTAACTGAGATAATCAGCTCCACACCAACACCTCCACTGGAAATCCTACTGGATTTAGACTTCTGCATTGGAAAGAGGAGCCAGGTAGGTGGTATACAGATTGACATGTTCACAAAAATTCCTACGTCACGGACGTGTTAAAGCCAATTACTATTAATATGCCGAAGGCTAGTACCATGGAGTATAACAAATTGCTTGAAGGTATTGAAAGACACAATATTGTATCAATGATCTCAGATTTAGAAACTAATCTTTAACATTCTCCTCTTGAGGCAGGATGAATGGGATCGGAAAATTGATCTATTCCGGGTGAATGACACATGTTCACAGTTGGCTCCAAAACTTCGGAGTTGGAGTATATAGTTGCAATTGGAGAACCAGGCTGTCGATAAGACTACTATACAAGTACCTTTTAAATAGCAATCTATGCCAATCAGTTCTGAAAACACTTGGATCTTACTAATGAACTCAGGAACAGTATTGAACTGTTAAAAAGGTCTTGTACGGTTAGGGAATAAAGATAATTCTAGTTTAGATATTTGACTACTCAGGTCTCCAGGGGAAGAAGGTGACACTCTCTAGTTAGGAAGTTTTCTGTCTCGAATTTCATTATACCAGAGGTAGCTCTTAGTATATCTTCAGTTACTGTCGAATCAGATGAAAAAGTTTAAAAACTTAAAACGTTTAAAATTTGTTGCTTAAACCTAATAATTACTTGCTCCAAACTGTTTACCACATTTCAAGAAATAAAGACATGTGTTTTTTTTTTTCGTAAAGAATGAAAATAAAAAAGGACGGAAAAGAGTTTAAAATATTTTCCAGATCTAAGCAAATATAAGCCTATCTACAATACACATTTGTCATATTCAAATTATTTTTCAAACATTGGGGGATTTTCAAATAACGTCGGCTCGTTTTAAACCGGAGACAAAGGGCTGAAGTTATCGCCAATCTCCATTGTCACTCATGAATATAAAATAGAAATTTTGAAAGCATTAACTCGATTTATGTGCACGGTTAATTACCTGAGATAATAGAACTGATATAGATTGCTTTAAGAATCTCATTTCTTAAACCGTAAAGATTTATATCAACTATTGTTAAATTAAACAATTAACCAAAGGTATATTATTAACAAACCTTATGTTTTCGATACAAGAGATTTATTCTCCTTGTAATCGAAATAAGCTTTTTCTAAGACTTCTATGATGTGCAGGCACTACATGGAGATCATTTGAAGAACGCACTTTACTGTAACTCAGCATAGCCTTGCTATTGCATATTCCGCTCAAATCCGGACAGGCCAGATGTCAGAATCCAAACCGAATAACAATCCCTGAGAATCCGCGGAGCCATTCCAAAACATGATTGAACGTCGACTCTAAGGATCCAGCAATTTAATAACCAGAGCGGAAATATACTGATCGACCTCAATTCAAGCATATACTCGTATACATTACCTTTCAATACTTTAAAGCCATTCTTGCTTATATAGAGGAGAAAAAGCCTGAAAAATCAAAAGCATTTTTTGCGAATTCGTTGTTCAAATTGCGTTGACGTAGATAGTTGCATAGTCTAGCATCTCATTATTTGTAACAAACCTATATATTGTAAACACCTACATTTATTTTTTCTCTCTTTTTCAATTCAGAATACAGTTAAAAACTTGTTGTGAGCGCACCGTTCGAGATTTACATCAGCCATCTAGCGTCTAATCCGCTTGGTACTTTCTTTGCTGTGACTAAGATCTTAAGGGATAAAACAAAGCTTAACATGTAGTACTAAA
Source organism: Anoplophora glabripennis (assembly GCF_000390285.2). Taxonomy (NCBI): domain Eukaryota; kingdom Metazoa; phylum Arthropoda; class Insecta; order Coleoptera; family Cerambycidae; genus Anoplophora; species Anoplophora glabripennis. The sequence goes on from NW_019416874.1 coordinate 519,271, forward strand.
AGGGCATAGTCATAGATGTAGTGAAAAAACTAGACAAAGTTTTCATAAATGCTAAGTGTTAAAACAATTCACTAGGAAACAGCTGAAAGCCCTATTATTTTATGAAACCAGTGCTAATAAAGCAGAGCAACCTAACCTCTAAGCAAAGCAAGCAGTCAAAATAGGAAAAGACTATTTACCGCGACGTCCTCTCCCCCAACTATCCATAGTAGATAGTGTTATGAGAGAGGCATCCGACAATCTCTCTAGAGAGCCGTCTGAGGTGAGAGGCCCAATATGTTACGAGGAGTTCACCGTAAATGACGGTTTTATTCAACATAAAAGCACGAAAAAAAATTACAGTATTAATCCATTCTTGGGCCATAACGGATACCTAATAAAAAAGAGAGGAACCAAACTTGTGAATGACTTGAAACACGACAATTATTAAATGCTTTTATGTAGATAGGTTAAATGTGAAATATCTCAACTACCTACAAAAAAACCTCATATCGAACATTTTTTTTCTGAAAAATTAATTTCGTTCGTGTCCTGGAAAATGACACACTCTCGGAAGCATCCCGTAAGGATCATTAATCTGATGTGTCGATGCAATGACAAATTTGTGAATCGCTTAACCATTCCGCCGTAATATAATTCTATCTACTCGTCTAGGTAATTAACGGATTAAGTTTGTTAGATCGTAACATAATTACAGAACTAATCTGCGTTCAACGTGCATATTGTTCCCTAAGTAAAATAATAGATTGCGGAATGATTGTGACCCACATTCAATACCCAATTATTACACATTGCTGAAACAGGAATTAGGTTGTCCGGAAATGGCTGAATGGGAAGGGAAGGCGAAATCGAACAGAGAAAACCTTCATAACCGTAACCTACTTTTGTATTTGCACTACCGCGATGCAATTATTTTGCTGGAGTGTGTACATATTAAAAGTTTAAACAGGTAGGTCCACAGTCCACGAAAATAGTTCGTTCAAAGATATGAATGGCATTCCTATATTTAAGAAATTGCACACTATAATTCATGGGCATTTGCCTGATAGGTTGTTCGGAGGAAAAATATACAGTGTGTTTCACCTAAGAGGGATTCTTCTTTAACTCTAGGTAAGTGTAAAATTTATAAAAAACATGGTTTTCATAAAAGTTGACTGGAATCATGTGGACCATTTTTCATAGTTCGTTTTGGCATAAATTACTCCATCTTGTCATCTGTAAGCAAAACGTGTACGTTATTCAGACTCGGAAATTCTGAGACCTACATTTAATAATCTTACGAGTTGAAAAACTTTTTTCTTCAAATGGAATGACCCATATTAATTGTCACGGGTGAACGCAAAATTGAATGCCATTTCGACTGATATAAGGTTGTTCATACTTATATCTAACAGTTTTCCAGAAGAATCAGTCGAGTCCGAAAAAGTAGCTATGTAACAGCGTCAAGAAGGCCTTGCAAACAATGTACTGTTTGACACACAAAGCAAATTAATTGTCACTCTAGTTTTGATTAACGTTGACGTTGTAGTTATTTTGCTTAGAGAGTAAAAGTTTATTAAAATATTTTTAAAATGTGACGCAGGAAGAATTGATTGATAGGTTTTTTTTTTTACTGGTAATATTCGACATACAAAACGAAATCTCCATAAAACTACAGAGTTGGAACACCCTGTATAAAATCGGTAATAGGAGTTATACAGAATATAGAAAAGAAGACATGATATTTTTTAATGAGATTAATAAAGGATAAAACACAACCCCGGAATTTCAAAGTGTGTCTAGATAATTAAATTCAATTAACGTTACGGTAATTCCGCTACTGTTAAAACAAAACAAAATCCGATGACCCGGATGAGTAACTATCAACTTCGCTAAAGTTTTTTTGCCACTTCAATTTTCACAGAAAATTAAAGTGGTCATATTTTGGTAATGCGAACCACTTTTATTTAAATAAGATGTTTTCTGTACCCACAAAGAGAACCTTTATTTATGAAACATGAACTGAAACTGAACATTTTCATCATTGACTTATAGCTTGTGGGCCTAGAGATTGCCTGAAAGAATAGTATGGGCCCTACGCTTCATATTATTGTAAAACTATGACCTCAATTATAATTGTTAAAAGGATTAGCTGTTAGAAGGATAAAAATATCTAGGTTTGAGGACCGTAATAACATCCGTTTAATAAAATTTTATACTTTATAAAACAAGAAATTATACAATGTCTTTATTAATTCTATTGCAAAAGTGTGAAGCAGTATATGTACCTACTATATTTATAATAGTATTTAAAATTTAATATAAAACTTCCAAATTTCTATTATAAGAAGTTATTGCAATGTGTCTCATGTTGTTTTTTTGGAACAAGAGAAAAATGTCTCATACCTTTATCTTTAGCAGATCTACAAATATAAAAATAAGTTTCATCCAATTTGTTATTAATGTTACAGTTACAGTTCCAGTTACATATGGAAGAAACTATTATTTCCTGTTTAAGGTTCAATTTTTCAAAATTTACTCTTCTTTAAATATTTAAATGACTAAACAAATAAAATAAAACTCAAAAACAAAATCCACAGAAATAAAAATTAACAACAAAGAACACAAAAGAAATTTAAAGAAAAAACAATGTAACACCGCAAGTTATAAAATACGGAATACACTTGATATCGCCATGGGCGTAGGTAGGATTTTTGCCTGGAGTGAGCCTTGAGGCGCCAGTTAGTCAGCCGGCTAGTGCGACCAAAATGATGATAGTGGATTTTTTTTTTCTGGGCAGAGCACCGCATTCTCTAGGAGGGCCGTGCTCACCCCTGCCCCTTAGCTATACGCGCCTGGATATCACATAATAAATACGATAAAACCCTCTCGTGTTAATGAGACTATAGTTTCACTTCATTTTAAATCTTGATTCCTTACCTCTCTCCAAATTCCATCCGTAGTATACAGTCAAATAATATGGATCTTACGGACCTAACAAATTAAATGTTTCTCTTCTCATTTGAAAACACAGGTGGGTAAAAAGTTTCCGCAATTTTTTTGGACAGTGATTTGATACTATTTTTTTCTTAAGTTCTAGTTGAATAGTTGAATTCGCCATGTAATTTTAACCTTAAATATTGTTGTAATTGTTTGATTATTTTTAGTTAATTTTGCGCTATATAGACCTTGAAAATATGCGTGTTAAGCCTGTATTAGACAACGCAATTTAGTTGCAGCGACAAAATTGCGGGGAAAAATAGCATGCTTTATCACACAATGGGACAGAATTGCTGCAATTTGTTTAGTTTGCAGTAGTGTTACCAACTGTGCATTGCTTAACATGTAAAATTTCTTGTATGTATCTTGTAAACAATTATTTTTTATTCAAGTAAAACATTGCAATGGATGAAAATTTAAAAGTAAATTGTATATTGTATAGCTTCAATAATGGCTTCAACGGTGTTACTAACCGTGATCAACAGCCAACTACAGCTAGGTTGGTAATAAACAAATCTTCATAAAGTAACTAGAATCCCTGCAATTTTGTTGCACGGAATAGAGCATGTTCTAATTCATACAATTCAGTTGCCGGGACAGAATTGCATAGTCTGATAAGAAAAATTTTATGGATTCTATTGCTGCAACCAAATCCCTTGCAACAAAATTGCATTGTCTTATACAGGCTTTACTCTGTCGTTGAATTGCACAAGACGAGAATGAAGATGGTCGGTTTCAAGAGTAGAACCGTCTAAGATGATGTGAAACGTTTCAAGAAGTCAGCAGGGATTGCGGACCGTCCTCGGAGCGGGCTTCCAACAATCGCCACCACTCTCAAGAACGTCAACAAGATGCGACACCGAATTCGTCAAAATCCCGAACTCTCAATACGCAAGATGGCCGTGGAGCTCGGAATCAGCGCTGAGCACGTACGAAACGTTGTCAAGAGGAATCTGGGACTTCGAAGGTTGCTCGTGTCTACTACCTCAATGAAGCAGTGGCGGCAAAGCGACTACACGAATACTGTAGAATATGTTGGATGGTCGCTGGAGATCGCCTGAAGAAGGTACTCTACAATGGCGAGATTTTTCACAAATGAACCGCTCCAAAATCATCGTCAGCTCAGTCAAGGCCAGAAGACTGGCACTGCGAAAACTATCTACCGGCGTCATCATCCGGCCTCGGTGATGGTCTGGGCCGGTAACTACGCCACCGGGAAGACACCATTGGTATTTATGACATATGGTGAGCGACGCGGCACTTCGGTGCGTGAGGCTTCACGCTACAGCAGGATTGGGTGCCGGCGGGTTCCGCCCAATCCACCATCGCCGTCAGCGAAGAGTTGTTTCTGGTCTTTTTGGGGCAAGGACGTTTGGCCGCCCAACTCGGCGGATCACAACCCTAGAGACCATTCGATGACCTGTCGAAAACAGCGTTGGAACGTGTCTGGGACGAGTTTACGGTGGAAGAAGGTGCGACCGTTGGCAATTTTCGAAAGCGGCGGAATAAATGTATTGAAGCCAATTTTTGTTGTAAATTTTTTTGTTTAATATTATTAATGTCGATTTAATATATATATTTTTATTTTTGGACTGTATTGGTTTGTTCAATTATGTGGTAGTTATACACTAAAAAAATTGCAGGAACTTTTCACCGAGCTTTTCAGTCTATTTACTTTAATATATGGTAATTAGTTAAAAAAAAACGCAAATAAAAGCCAACAGCAAAAATTCTATAATTTTATTAATATCTATTTACCAGAAATAACAAAATATAAAATAATGACTATATTCACATCCTATGTCCATTTCTGTGATTTTCAGTCCTATACAAAGTGTCAGTGCTATTATCTAATCATTTTTTACTGATTCTATAATTTCTTCAACCTAAAATTAAACAATTCAAGTGAGCATAGTAAGCATTTAGGTTTGACAATAATTATACTAACCTCTCTATTCAAGAGCTGACTACTTAATCTTTGGCTCATCACTCTATATTGCAACTTTACCTTTTCATGAAATTTCGAAGGAATAACAGATATTGTTGTTAATGTGTTTCCGACAAATAATATAAAGAACATGGCACTTAGAACGGGTACCTGAAACATTACACCATAACATTTTTTAAAATCACATTGAAATTGAAAACCGTTCAATACACATAAATTTAAAATGTCTTAATTTATAATAGTTAATAAAAAAAATACTTACATGCCATGTTGTAGTTTCATTATAACTTAATAAAAATAGTGTATAAGCATTGTACAGTTGGAATAAATATCCAATAAACAAAAATGGTAACAAAAAACTTAAACCCCTCCACATCCACGAATGGAATCCCTCGATAGTGATATCCATATTATGTCTCTCACCTAGTGCTTTCAGTCTGTATAATACTCCCCTTTGGTATCTAAATTGTAGATATTGCACAAGACCTATAAATAAAAAATTATATTTGATTTGTAGGTCAACATCATGCATCAAATACACATTCGAGACATGAGAAAATTGCAAAGTTAAATTGTGTTGGACCAATTCTGTTAATAAAATGGAATGTAAGGAATTTACTTAAACTGAAATAAATGGATCAATATGAAGAAATTAACACTCCTATTAATATTGTTGCCAAAGTATACATAGTGTTTCAAAATAACCTGTGCCATTGGTTATAGAGATTCTAAATCCAAAATATGGATCGTTTATTTGATTTCTAAGATACAAAGTATTTAAGTTCCTTTTAGACAGATCGAAATAACTTATTTAGAGGGAAAAAAAAGAAAAATAACAAACGAAAAAAATAAATGCGTGAGCAGGAGTGGCGGAGGGTTGGTTTGGGGAGTTGAAAAGTTGTGAAAAATTGTATCATTGGGATTTTGGGCGAAAGTTGGCGTCAAACAAAAAAGTATCCAATACAAAAGTTGTTAAAAGTTTCGTTAAAATTAAATTATTTTTGCGGAAATGAGAAATAAAAAACGAAAAATCAGAAAAAAAACTATTTATCGCATTTTTCTCGAAAATTTTGAGGTTATCTTAAATAGTGACCTCTACAAAAGTTGTAGAATTTTGCATGATCTACAACTCTTGTATTGGTATTTTGTATTGATCTATTTTTTTGTTTGACGTCAACTTTAGCCAGAAATCCCAATGATACTATTTTTCACAACTTTACAACCCCCCAAATCAACCCTCCGCCGCCCCTAAGTTATTATAAGCCCCATACCACTTATAAAAGTCCAGGTAACAATTTTTTTTTCTCCAATTTGGTTGGACTACTTTGGGATTTTCCAAATATCTTCTAAATGACTTAATCAAATTTACATTACAATTTACATTATATATTTTTTTATAAATAGTACATCTTTGATCAAAGTGTGATGAATAGTATACAGTTGGCACTGAACTAATTTTGTAAAAAAATATGTATACCACTTGCTTTGCTTTTGACCGGCAAAAAGTAAACAGTAATTAATAAAAATTGCCTTTTCTAACTTTTGATTTTATCTTGATACTTCATACAATTATTCTTTCTTAATGAATTTAATGTATTTAGTTTGAGTTCATCTGAACAAAATCAAAGAAAATGGTTAATAATATTCAAACTTTATTCAAATGACTAAAGTTGTATGGAGTAAAATAAAGATAATACTAAAAAAAATTAACATCATATATCCCAGAAGAATATGATTTCTGAAACACACTATATGTATACACTAGGGTAGCCCAAAAAAAAACGAATATTTTTTTTCGTGCCTCTTGTGAAAATATTAGTTCATCATATTTTAAGGGCCCCCTCAATAAATCAGATCAAAAAAAAATTATTTAGAGGTTGCTAAAGATTTTTAAAAATTTCCAAAATCGTCAAAAATTATTTTTTTTTCTCGTTATTTTATCATTTTCTAGGTTGAAAAAAATTCTGAAAATTTCGATATTTTAATTTCTAAAGGTCACTCATAATTATTTCAACTTTAAAAGTAGTGTACATACTTCAAATGTTTTCGAGCGACCTCTAAGAATAAATATCAACAAACTAATAATTTTTTTATTGAATTTGACAAAAGAATAGAAATAAATCACGATATACTTAAAAAATTTCTCGAGGCAAAATTTACTACCACACTGTGAGTATTAAATATTTATAATTTTTAAATTTTTTAAAATGTAGGTGTCTCGTGATTCATTTCTATTCTGTATAAAACTTTACAGGAAAACTCCACATCAAGAATTTACTTACTTATGTAGACATTAAACATCATGAATTGGTTTCTAAAATGCGACCATGTCTCATTGTCTGGCCAAATTAATAAGATCCCCGCAGCTACTGTTGACAAGAAATGATGTAACCTCCACCAACCCTTTATCCTCGAACCGTTAACTTTGAGAATACTCTCTCTTATGGTCAGTGTACAGTAATACCAAACCAATAAAAATATATAACTGAGTTCCAGTGCTCTAAACCTTACCGAGAAATTAAGTACAGCCATAACAATGCCAATCATGCTGAGTATCAATTTGAATTTTTCATACTCATCCTTATATTTGAATCTAAAAAAATCATGCACTATAATTCTCAGACTTGAAAAAAAAACAGATCCCATATTATATTAAATTTAATATAATTTTATTTATTATCAATTTTTTTATCAATTCAAATTGTTTCCTTTATAAATTTCTACAAATTTATACTTTTTGTAAATCTAACAACTAAAATATTTAGAAAATAGATAAAAACGTATACAATAAAAAATTGAATACTCCTGCTAATGGAATATAAAATGATACTTACTTCTCTTCTTTATTGAGTATAGAAACGTTAACATTTCCTAAAATTATTTTTAAATAAATACCATTAGGTTTAGGCAAAGTTTGTTCAATTTCATATAACTGTGCCTTCCGGTTCATAATATTATTTTTTAATTCTGTTAATTTCTCCTTTTCTGCATTCTGTCTGCTCAATCTAAAAAAAATAATTAGCTGATATTAAACAAATTCTAAGAAATTTTACTACGTAAAAAAATTATTGCATTTATCTATTACAAAATAATTTATATGTATACTTGAATGCCTATTAAAACAGCGATGGTATAACCACATATTACTAATAGTTAGTAATATGTGGTATAACTCACTGCTGGACTATAAATGGCTGATAATTCTATCAAAATAATTATAGTTCTCTATAATTATTTAGGTATATTTCTTAATTATAATCAAAAGGCAACATTTCACGTGGGGTTATTTTAAATTATAAAAAAAGACAAAGCTATGCACAATGTAAGGACATGCAACCAGAATGAAAAGAAAGTTATACAAAAAGTAGATATAAGTACAAAAACAGTTTAGAAATGTGTAATAAGTATATCAAAGATCAATTGAAATAAACATTGTATGGTTATGTTACAGATTTTTAAGTGACTGGTCATTTAACCATCACTATTTAATATGAACCTTTTTGAATTATCTTGCCTTTTATGTACCAATTTCAGTGTAAATTAAAAATAACTAAGTACGCCTGAATAGATACTCAAATATAAATATGCCAATAAATATTTTCCATTATTTGGTCCATTAAATGTATTAGTATTTACCATTAAAGAAATGACTTAAATGTATCTCCTTTCCATGATAAGTTACTAGATATTCAGTAATGGTACTAGTTTTGATTTACAAAATACTTCCAAAATAAAAAAAGCATAAGTTTTGATATACCTAGGTATACTGGGAATTACCAAATCAATCAAAATGAATAAAATTAGTACATATCATATCAGTTAAGTTTAGGACCAAAACAATATCTTTAGCTGTGTTTTAAAAAAAAAATAATTGATTATATTTGTATACAAAATACAAATATTGGATTTGGAATTTCAAAATTTGCTGTGAATTTTTAATGCCCAGGTAACAAAATTTAATATTACCCAAAACAAAAAATATTATACTTAGAAAAGTGTTTAGAATTCACAGTAAATTTGATCTGGATGCTCTATACTCGGTACAAACTCGATAACCTATATAAGTTAAGGCGCAATGGTTTTGCGGCGATAATCTTTGTTAAAAACACACTAGTTTTTTCAGAAGTACATACTTAAATACTGCAGAAAAGTATTTTTACATTAACCAGAGATATACCTATAAGTGAGAATAGTAAACTTACTCCTTAATGCCTTTGGAAATAATGCCAATTCTATAACGCTGGTGGGAAATGTGATTTAGGCATTTTTTCTGAATATTGGTCAGTTCTTCCAGCTGTTGAAGATATCTCTTATTATCAACCTAAAAATTATCTATATGAATGATATATTAATGTTTTAAATTACCAACTAACCTCCAATTGCTTAAAATCTGAAGTTAATTCATCCCATTCTTCTAAAATTTGTTCTGTCATTTTAATTTAAATATAAATTAAAATATATAATTTACAGTACGTACAGTGCAAATTTTGTACCCTTAAGGTAATGACAATATAAGGAGATCGTTTACCCTTAACAATATTTTTCTTTTGACATATAGGACCACAAAACGAAAACCTCAAATCAAAATCGCACAAACACCATAGGCCACAGAAAATGACAATATAGAGGAAACATTCTTCTATAGAATATAGTTCTAGAAAAAAATAATGGAACATCATTAAGTATATTCAACGCACGGTCGTGGACCGCAAAGCGCATCCCAGGCTGCATAGCCGCACTACCCTACCCAACCATACCACACATAAATATGACACCACCTCCGGGGTTTACACAGACGAGCCGGCGAAGCAAGAAGAGGCCAGAAGAAAGGGCCCTAGCCGTCGTCAACCCCGGCCGCATTTGCGGTCGGGGTTGACGACGGATGGGGCCCACCTACGAAGGCTACACGAGATAAGGCAGAGGGATAATCCCCCTCGATCCCAAATCATTGAGGCCAATTTCTAGCCTAGGAATAATGGCGCGAGTAACACTATATTTATAGGTATTTAGCTTTAACAATAAGTCGTGTTAGCTCGAATTGTTGAACAGCCAGTTGTGGCCTCTAAAAGATACTGCTTATGTTTGTTAATGCATACTACTGCAAGCAAATGTGTAACTTTCCATAAGCTTACTGAGAATTTGCAATTCTGCGTTACAGAGAGGCTGTGTTCAGCGAATGGTCGGACTGGTCAAAGTTCAAAGTCGTTCAGCGGACAAATAATTCGTTGGTCAGCCCAATCAGCTGATTAGGAATATTGGGTAGGTTTTACTACAGTTACTAAAGGCCGTTTAGCGAATTGTTTGACTAGATAAGTTTGACCGAACTAGTTTCGACCATACACTTAACACAGCCATAGTTTACAAACACTCTTAAATGAAATAGTAGTTTTTCTTTTACTGACCCTGATGTCATCGGGAAGATCACAGACTTCTGGGAGGTATGGGGTCTTCTGGTTGGGGATTGGTTATTGCTATTACATAAATTGCTAATTTTTGACTATTGTTTGGCTGAAATAGATATTATAGATATTCACTACAATCTGCTTTTAAAAATAACTGCCTTGTAATAACAGGTTAGCTGCAATCACATGTATCACAACTAAAATTCTAAAATCTTATAATTTACAAAATTAAACCTACTTTTTTTCGTGGAGATAAAAATTATCATCCGATTCTTTCCAACCGTACTAAAATCTAATAATATTATATTGAAATCTGCGAATGCGGTTGCAAAAAGCAGAAATACATCCGCTGCGATCGTAGTCGCGCGCCATTATTCTATGGCTAGAAATTGGCCTCAATGATTTGGGATCGAGGGGGATTATCCCTCTTTATCCTGCCTCATCTCGTGTAGGCCTGGACAGCCTTCGTAGGTGGGCCCCATCCGTCGTCTACCCCGACCGCAAATGCGGCCGGTGTAGGCGCTTTGTGGGACCTCCTTTTGTCCTGGCTGGGCCCCGCCGGCTAGGGCCCTTTCTTCTGGCGCTCTTCTTGCTTCGCCGGCTCGTCTGTGTAAACCCCGGGGGTAGTGTCATGTTTATGTGTGGTATGGTTGGGTAGGGTAGTGCGGCTATGCAGCCTGGGATGCGCTTTGCTAAGG